>NW_019387699.1:27878-37056 GCF_000671375.1 Centruroides sculpturatus | reverse complement strand
TTTGCGCCGTAAGAGACCTCCTGTTTAACATGGTTAATGATAATAGCTTACACCAACAGATACTAGAATTGGCACATCTTATCTGTTATAACTCTTTTTTCCAATTCAACGGGATCACGTACGGCCAAGGAAGAGGCGTCCCCATGGGTAGCCCCATCGCAGGGGACCTATGCGAAATAGTGGTCAGACAATTAGAAGATATAGTCATCCCTCAATACTCACCTAACATCTTACTATATAAACGATACGTGGATGATATTCTCATCTTATGGAGGATTGAGCCGGATGTTTCAAGGTTCGTTGATTCGTTCAATGATAATCCATACGGCCTGACCTTAGAGATCGATCAAGCTCACGCTTCTGAAGCCCATTTTCTCGACATCAACATCAAGTTCGAACAAACAACTACCCGTACAGAAGTGTACCGGAAACCAGGGGCTGAGCATCTATACATTCCAATAGGATCGTGCGATCCACCGAACTATAAAATGGCAGCCTTCAACGCCTTAATTAGGAGAGCATACTCGCATTCATCGGATCGGATATCCCTACATGCCGAACTAAGACATATTGAACAAATAGCCAACGAACATGGTTATCCCAAGATCGTACGTAAATTGATCCGCAAATGGCGCTGCCGAGAAGTAGCCCTTAACCAAGCACCCAAGGAAGTTCCATCTAACATCATCCCGGTTACATACAATCCGTACCTGAAATCAATTTACAACACAATAGCGAAGAAAAAGAATATTCGCATCGCGTATAGAAGATGCGCCACAATTTTTGACATTTTACGGAACGGGAAAGATACCCCAAACAAAGAACGACGCCCAGGGGTATATACCATCCCAATGATTGATCATAGATGGAACAGAAGCCTGATATACGTAGGATCCACTAAGCGCTCCTTAGAGGTGAGAATTAAAGAACACATGGCGGATATTCTACATGCAAGGCAAAACACCGCTCTTGCCGTCTATGCCTCGGATACGGAAATAGAACCGTTATTCAGCCAGGCCAAGGTAATCCGCACTACAAAGTACACACACCACCTTAGATGGCTAGAGGCCCTGTACATATGTATGGCTACGCTTAAAGATGACAATTGCATTAACAACAAAGACGAGATCATCCTGTCAACTGCATGGCAGGTGCTCGTTGACAAAAAGTTACGTTAATTTAGAACCAGCGAAGGGGCGCATGCGTCAATGACGCCAGCGATACGTACGAGAAAATTCGTAATGATGTTCTTTTTCAATCAAATTTGAATGGCGTTCGCTTGGACATGTTACCTGAGGAAGAACTTAAAGTTCGAAAGCACTAGTAATACTTCGTTTACAGAGAAGCACACCGGAAACAGGTTCATTGTACGTTGTTTTTTGATTAATAACTGATTATAATATCTTCGGGTATTTTGGGATTGCAGAATGGATATATTTATTTTTGCTTTATAATTCAAATATAAAATTTTACTTTTTTTGAAGTGACTGATTTGTTTATATAATCTTTAATAACTGTTTTTTCCATTATTTAGTTTCTACTAACTATTGATGTTTTTATAAATTAATATCTATAAATCAGTTTGAGTTGACAACACTATAAATTAATCAAAAATGTTAGCAGTAATATTGAGATTTTTTAGTGATTTCTAATACAGTCAAACCCTTTTAATACAAAGTTGAAAGGACTTAAAATAGGCACTTTATATTAATGAGGTTTGTATTAAGCAAATTACAAAAAATTAATGGTCATATCATCGAATGACAAAAGCCAAATTTTCTTCTAGTTATTTTATGTTTTATCTCTTTTGGATATGTTTAAAAATAAATAACTAAATAAATAAAACAAACTTGCATGTTGATTTAAACGTATACTTTATTAAGATACAGTGGCTTGAAGAAAGAATTAATGGTTGTTTCTCAACATTGATTAGTGTTAGTAAAGGAATGATTAAAGCTACTGAACATAAGACTGACCTAGATACCAGATTGAATCCAGGCATTGGATACATGCAAAACTTTATAAATTTAAAAATAACTGATTTGATTAGATTTCAATGAAAACAGTTTGTTTTTAATTTTAAAATCATGAACTAATTATAGTATAATTAAACCTTGGGTTTCAAATGCCCTGCTTTTCAAACAATTCACTTCACAAACAAAATTTTGAACTAATTTGTCCCAGTTGCTGTACAATAATTTGGTTGCCGATCAAGCTACTTGGCAAGAACTAGCCATGAATTAGAGAGAGACAGATGGTCAACTCCCTACACTTCCTATGTTAAAGAAAGTTGATGGCCCAACCAATCAATGACAGGACTACTAATTCAGAAGTTAGTGGTGCTGAGATTGCCTCATGTCATTAGATGTCACAACACAAATCATCAATGATATTACTATTTAAATTAGATTTCAATGTGCATGCAGGAAATATGCAATTTCTGTTTTTGGTATATGTTGCAGTTTAATCTAAATCAAATTAATAAAGATTGCATTAATTGACATTTACATAATATAAATGGCATCCAAGAATTTGTGTTTAAATATGCTTAAGTTAAATTAAATAACAAAAATTTATTAGTATACAGTAAAACTTCTCTAACTTGAAGTTTCAAGGGGCAGGAGAAAACTTTGAGTTACGGAAAATTCAAATTAGAGAACAATAGAATAAAAAATGCTGATTCTGAATAGATTTGTACTTTTACTTCTCTTGCATTATATAAAGAATCTTTGATAGTTTTTTTTTTTGTTTTAAACAGCCTGCGCAACACTTTTCAGTAAAAATGTTCAATGTAAACTAATGGAATTGAACAGTTTCGCACATACATCTTGTTAAGATAAAGTGAGAAGACCTCTTGCTTTGGACTGGAGCATTGTTTGAAAATTGGTGTTGGAGAGTACATACAACTAATTGTTTGAAAATTTCATGAAAATCTGATAATTAGGATCACTTTGGATAGAATAAATATTAAAATTTGAGTCAGGGAATTTGAAAGTATCTTAAATCAGTGTCGGGGACTGTGAAAAATTTTGTCTTTGAGAAAATTCAAGTTGAAGATGTTAAATCTCTATTTTATTCCATTGAAACCTACCAAGTGCTTTGTTTTCTTCAAGTTAAAGAAATATTCAAATTACAGACATTTGAGTTAGAGAAGTTTTACTGTAATATCATATATTATAATATTAATTAGTAATATTTATTAATATAACATGTATTTCATGCATAAAAATGCAATTAAAACTCAAAAGATAAAAAAAAAGCTTTGGTTTGGGGGTCCAAGAATGGATTAATCCATTTTATATTGTTTCTTATGAGAAAATTTGTTTAGGTTTTTTGAACAACTTTTAGGAACGAATTATACGAGGTTTGACTGTACTATCAAGTTGTCTGACACCACTCAGTTTTTTCTTGAAAGAACTGACAAACTTAAAATATATGTTGTGGATTTTAAATCTTTTTTTGTGGGCAAGTATATGATCATTATAGAAAGTAAAAGACAAGAGACTAACTTTCCTGTTTCTCTTCTAAGACTAGTTTATTTATATAAGGAGGTAAACATATTTTATATTGTTCTTACTGGCATGAAAAACATACAAGTGCATCAGCCATGTATTTTTGTGGAAAGAGAGAGAGAGAGCATTTCTGAAGAGAGCAAAGTTCTGAAGGTGAAAAGAAGTTGATAAACACCTTAGTTCTTCAGAGTGGTCCCAAAAGAATTGTTTCTATTACACATTTGGCTGACAGACAGCTTAAGTTGGAGGAATTAAGATTGTTGGGAAGTTTAAGTGAAAGCAATTTTTATCTGCTTTCCCTCAGTGATTTAAACTAGATACTTTTTTTGTTAGGAAATGATTCAGTGGATGCTGAGGACTTGATTTAATCATTGAGGACATAACGCATCTTGCTTATTTCTCTCTTGAACTTAACTCTTTGGGTTAGTCCAGCAGTTGTAGAGACAATTCTTTCATCTGAAAGTTTGAACACAATCTTCTTTTTTGTCTCTCCATTTGATTCAGATTTCTCAAAGATCCTCCCTTTGGATACTGCCTGCTAGTCTTTGTTGGTGGACAGTTGAATTATCTCTCATTTTGATTGGATTCTTGAACTATCACTATCACTGAAAGTTTATGGAGATCATCTGGGAATTGATCCCTCTTTCTAAGGAAGTTTTCTTATTTACCTCTGATTATGTGTATTGTTTTGACACTATCAGTAGGTTTGATAACCAACATATCTAATTTTTGTGACTATCCCTTCTGTGAGATTTCCTTTCTTTTCTTTCCTTTCTCCTGCTGGATCCTCCTCTTTTTTTACTTCTTTTGTTTTCAATTTGGACCATGAACTCCTCTATACTAGAAGAAATTCAAGCCCCCAAATGAAAACACTGAATTTTTTCAATTGAAAAATGCTTCAGAAATTAAAAGACATCATCTATTTTTTTTTGTGGTTAAAAAGTTCTGTTTAATGTGATATAATTTTTCCTTTTGTCAAAATACTAAAGTTCTATTGTTCAACTATGTGTTACAGGTCTCCTAACAAGTGCAAATTCCTTCATGTTTGCATGTCAGAGAATTTCAATTTTTTTTTAATTGAGTTGGGCCAAGCTCACAATACTGATTCCAAGTGCTTTTGGACTTCAGCACAAGATAAGCTCTATTCCTTGAAGAATTAATATTTGTTTTATTCTTTGTTACAGTAAAGCAGGAACATTATTCATAATTCACATTCTAATTGTTTATGTTGAAAATGAATAAAGGTGATCTGAGTATAATCAAATTTTGGATGTAATTATTCAAAATAAAATAGTTTGTTTTTTAAATTAAACAGTTGAAGAAACTAAATCATCTTTTTTGTAAAAATCATTAAAAAAAAATACTTACTGTCAGCCATTTTAATTAAAATATTAGTGTTTTATTTTCTGAATCCATTTTTGAACTGATGATATTTTGAAAATTTGAAACACTTTTCATATAACCTGATTTTTAATCTAAATTTTTTATTGTTATCCTTGTTCAAATATAAANTGTCCGCTAGTGATGTGGCGCTACAATATTTGGCTATGTCTTGGCTACTTTAATAGTATTTTTACGTGTTTTAGCTGTCAATATGGCTCGACCATGAAAGGGAGCCAGTATTTAAACGAGGCTTAATTTTCTAATTTTTAACAATACAATAACGACGATTATTATTTAAAAAAAAAATTTATTAGGCTTAACATTGATGAAAATTCACTGCAAAGTTGGTAAATAGCGATATACTAATATACTAATTACATGGGATATACTAATAATGTATTTTTTTCATTGTTTTCGGTAATCAATTTTTTCAGTTATCCGATCAACCTGAGTCCCCAATTGAGTCAGATAATCGATGCTCTACTGTAATTTGAATAAATGATGAGAAAATCAGTTAATATTTATAAGACCATTTTATTACAAACTGGAAAATATATGTATTTTGTAGAAATATATTTGATACTGGTAATAATTGGTGTCTTTCAAATATATATTCTTTAGCAGTTTATAAATTGTTTTGCATACATTATGTAAGTTATTATAAGACATGACTTTATTCATTTTTTAAGCATTCTTAAAATTTCATTTTTTCAGATTATGCAATATTAATATTCAAGCATTGTTTGGAGAGAAGGCGAACGATAAATATTCCAAAGTATTTGCTCTTTCTCCATGATAGCAGAACGTCTTCGGGGTCCTCCTCCTGCCCTTAGGTTGGGCCCTTCTGCTGGTTCTAGTCCAGAAACTATTTCACAAGCAGCTCCTGTTCGTAGGTCACCTGCACCTGTTACTTCATTGACATCATCATCGTCATCATCACAAGCTCCACCACCACCTCGTCGACCAACAGTTCTTCACGGGAGATCATGTTTAAATGTTTCCAGAACTGAATATGTTTTAGGAACACAAGAACCATTAATAGTGTCATGGGATATCAAAGAAGAAATTTCACCTTCAGATTGGATTGGACTGTACAGAACAGGTAATAAAAAATTGCTAATAATTATTAAATGTTGATAAATGTTAATGATTTTTTCAAATCTCTAAGAAATTTTAAAAAATAAATTAAACAGCTTTAACGTTGTAAACATTTTAAAACTCTTTAAAATTTATTCATATTTAAATAACTGATTATAATATCGTCGGGTATTTTGGGATTGCAGAATGGATATATTTATTTTTGCTTTATAATTCAAATATAAAATTTTACTTTTTTTGAAGTGACTGATTTGTTTATATAATCTTTAATAACTGTTTTTTCCATTATTTAGTTTCTACTAACTATTGATGTTTTTATAAATTAATATCTATAAATCAGTTTGAGTTGACAACACTATAAATTAATCAAAAATGTTAGCAGTAATATTGAGATTTTTTAGTGATTTCTAATACAGTCAAACCCTTTTAATACAAAGTTGAAAGGACTTAAAATAGGCACTTTATATTAATGAGGTTTGTATTAAGCAAATTACAAAAAATTAATGGTCATATCATCGAATGACAAAAGCCAAATTTTCTTCTAGTTATTTTATGTTTTATCTCTTTTGGATATGTTTAAAAATAAATAACTAAATAAATAAAACAAACTTGCATGTTGATTTAAACGTATACTTTATTAAGATACAGTGGCTTGAAGAAAGAATTAATGGTTGTTTCTCAACATTGATTAGTGTTAGTAAAGGAATGATTAAAGCTACTGAACATAAGACTGACCTAGATACCAGATTGAATCCAGGCATTGGATACATGCAAAACTTTATAAATTTAAAAATAACTGATTTGATTAGATTTCAATGAAAACAGTTTGTTTTTAATTTTAAAATCATGAACTAATTATAGTATAATTAAACCTTGGGTTTCAAATGCCCTGCTTTTCAAACAATTCACTTCACAAACAAAATTTTGAACTAATTTGTCCCAGTTGCTGTACAATAATTTGGTTGCCGATCAAGCTACTTGGCAAGAACTAGCCATGAATTAGAGAGAGACAGATGGTCAACTCCCTACACTTCCTATGTTAAAGAAAGTTGATGGCCCAACCAATCAATGACAGGACTACTAATTCAGAAGTTAGTGGTGCTGAGATTGCCTCATGTCATTAGATGTCACAACACAAATCATCAATGATATTACTATTTAAATTAGATTTCAATGTGCATGCAGGAAATATGCAATTTCTGTTTTTGGTATATGTTGCAGTTTAATCTAAATCAAATTAATAAAGATTGCATTAATTGACATTTACATAATATAAATGACATCCAAGAATTTGTTTTTAAATATGCTTAAGTTAAATTAAATAACAAAAATTTATTAGTATACAGTAAAACTTCTCTAACTTGAAGTTTCAAGGGGCAGGAGAAAACTTTGAGTTACAGAAAATTCAAATTAGAGAACAATAGAATAAAAAATGCTGATTCTGAATAGATTTGTACTTTTACCTCTCTTGCATTATATAAAGAATCTTTGATAGTTTTTTTTTTGTTTTAAACAGCCTGTGCAACACCTTTCAGTAAAAATGTTCAATGTAAACTAATGGAATTGAACAGTTTCGCACATACATCTTGTTAAGATAAAGTGAGAACACCTCTTGCTTTGGACAGGAGCATTGTTTGAAAATTGGTGTTGGAGAGTACATACAACTAATTGTTTGAAAATTTCATGAAAATCTGATAATTAGGATCACTTTGGATAGAATAAATATTAAAATTTGAGTCAGGGAATTTGAAAGTATCTTAAATCAGTGTCGGGGACTGTGAAAAATTTTGTCTTGGAGAAAATTCAAGTTGAAGATGTTAAATCTCTATGCTATTCCATTGAAACCTACCAAGTGCTTTGTTTTCTTCAAGTTAAAGAAATATTCAAATTACAGACATTTGAGTTAGAGAAGTTTTACTGTAATATCATATATTATAATATTAATTAGTAATATTTATTAATATAACATGTATTTCATGCATAAAAATGCAATATAAACTCAAAAGATTAAAAAAAAAGCTTTGGTTTGGGGGTCCAAGAATGGATTAATCCATTTTATATTGTTTCTTATGAGAAAATTTGTTTAGGTTTTTTGAACAACTTTTAGGAACGAATTATACGAGGTTTGACTGTACTATCAAGTTGTCTGACACCACTCAGTTTTTTCTTGAAAGAACTGACAAACTTAAAATATATGTTGTGGATTTTAAATCTTTTTTTGTGGGCAAGTATATGATCATTATAGAAAGTAAAAGACAAGAGACTAACTTTCCTGTTTCTCTTCTAAGACTAGTTTATTTATATAAGGAGGTAAACATATTTTATATTGTTCTTACTGGCATGAAAAACATACAAGTGCATCAGCCATGTATTTTTGTGGAAAGAGAGAGAGAGAGCATTTCTGAAGAGAGCAAAGTTCTGAAGGTGAAAAGAAGTTGATAAACACCTTAGTTCTTCAGAGTGGTCCCAAAAGAATTGTTTCTATTACACATTTGGCTGACAGACAGCTTAAGTTGGAGGAATTAAGATTGTTGGGAAGTTTAAGTGAAAGCAATTTTTATCTGCTTTCCCTCAGTGATTTAAACTAGATACTTTTTTTGTTAGGAAATGATTCAGTGGATGCTGAGGACTTGATTTAATCATTGAGGACATAACGCATCTTGCTTATTTCTCTCTTGAACTTAACTCTTTGGGTTAGTCCAGCAGTTGTAGAGACAATTCTTTCATCTGAAAGTTTGAACACAATCTTCTTTTTTGTCTCTCCATTTGATTCAGATTTCTCAAAGATCCTCCCTTTGGATACTGCCTGCTAGTCTTTGTTGGTGGACAGTTGAATTATCTCTCATTTTGATTGGATTCTTGAACTATCACTATCACTGAAAGTTTATGGAGATCATCTGGGAATTGATCCCTCTTTCTAAGGAAGTTTTCTTATTTACCTCTGATTATGTGTATTGTTTTGACACTATCAGTAGGTTTGATAACCAACATATCTAATTTTTGTGACTATCCCTTCTGTGAGATTTCCTTTCTTTTCTTTCCTTTCTCCTGCTGGATCCTCCTCTTTTTTTACTTCTTTTGTTTTCAATTTGGACCATGAACTCCTCTATACTAGAAGAAATTCAAGCCCCCAAATGAAAACACTGAATTTTTTCAATTGAAAAATGCTTCAGAAATTAAAAGAC
>NW_019387699.1:0-20987 GCF_000671375.1 Centruroides sculpturatus | reverse complement strand
AGCAACGGGCGTAGTCGAACGGTACACACTCGGTAAGCAATCCTACAATTTTTTGTTTATAACGTAGTTTATACGGATTATTTTCAAAAAAATATACGTATTTTGGAAATGTTGAGTCGAATTAGTCTAGAATCGATTAATTTTATGAAAGAAAACCTTTCAAACAGCCGTAGTCCGTAAACTATGATTCCTACAAAATTGATTCATAAAGAACCGAACGTATCTACTGTCTTATAGGGGGATCTACTGTTCTTCATAAATACTAAATTAACTCATAAAGAATCAATATAAAATAAAAAAGAGTTCTCATAGTTCGTGATATGAAATATTTAACTTAAAAAATTAAGTACTTAACCTCATAAAGCACTTTTGCTCATATACAAATTAAGTGTTTTCAGTTGGAGTTGTTCTAAAAAAGAAACAAATTCAAAATTTGAATGGTCATTTCAGCTGGTTCAAATGTTCACGACAACTACAATATATCTGCAGAGGTCATGATTTTGTGTGTTCAAAATCTTAAGTGTGGAAATATGCACATATTTTGCACAAATATTGCACACTTTGAATGTTTTCATATACAATGCCTCTGCTAAAAATAAAATTTGCTGATTTTGTGGCAAAAATAAAAGTTTCACTTTATAATGAAACAAAACTTTTATTTTTGCCATAAAATCAACAAATTTTAGGAAATATCCAAAGCATGCAATATTTCCATGCTCAAGACTTTAAACATAGCGAGTTATATTATTATTTCTTCAGAGTAGCAACATGTCTTTCTATTTATTGTATTTACATCATAAACATTTGAATTAGCTGAACTGGTCATTCTGATCAGCTGAGTGAACTAATCATTCAAATTTTGAATTTGTTACCTTCTTAGAACATCTCCAACTGAAGAAGTTCAATCTGTATATGAGTGAAAGTGCTTTCAGTTAAGTATTTAAGTTTTCAAGTTAAATTTTTGGTATCATGGACTATGTGAATGCTCTTTTATTTTCGATTAAATACATCATAAAAATTTTTAATTATTATTTTTATCCTTTGTAAAATAATATGTTGTTAAAAAATAAGACTAATGCTGTTTTTTTTTTTTTATACAATAAGTAATTCTATGAAAATCAGAAATTATAAATAAATAAATAAATAAATAAATGTTTTTTCAGATGAAACTGATCCTTCTCACTTCTTAGAATATAAAAACAAACGATCATCAAATACACAGAAAGGTCAGGTGACATGGATAATAGAAACTGAAACTCTTTTTACAGAAGGTAAGCTTGATATGATTTTAAAACAAAATATACAGAAATCATATTTGTATATAAAATAAACTGAAATTTATTTGCTATCCAAAAATATATCTAAAGCTAGATTATTTTCAGGCTAGAATTGAACTAACTTTTAATTGAGCTAGGGAATTTAACCAACAGATCAAATTAATACATTAATCTAGTTATAGATATATGTTTGGCTATTATATTTTGTTATAAAAAATTTAAATTGTAATATATTGCAAATAAAAAATTGAGTAAATGTTTAACAACATATTTATCAAAATTTTCTAGTTTTTCTCATAATTTTGTGAAAAAAGGTATAATATTGAATTTAAGCAGTGTCATATATACTTTGTTTTATTCACACAGAATTTCCTACAAAACTTTTTTTCTAGCTTCTCATAGTATTTCAGATACAACTGATTATTGACTCTTCTAGATATGTAGATATTGCATAACATTAAAAGCATTAACATTTTATGGTATTATAACCATAAAAGAATATAAAATTCAATTTAGACTATCATGTTTTAAAAAACTTTGAAGTTTAGATTACACAGAATTTATATTTGTAATGCAAATTTAAAGTTTTGTAATTGTTGAGAACTTTGTTCAAAGTGTATGTGGAAGAAATCTGTCCTGTTTCTATTGACTCTTGTTTCTGACTTAAAGCACAATGATTTCAACAAGATGGTGCCAAACATCAACTAGTATTATCATTCTCCATTTTTCTCATAATTTTAAAAGTATCTTATTCAACTGATATTCAATGTTGTTTTTTTTTTAAAATGTTTTAAGTTTGGACTTCATGTTCAGTGAAAAACCTCACTTTCTGCATAAATGGCAGCTGTAGTGCATGCAAGCCATCTATCTCTCTCTCTCTCTCTCTCTCTTTTTTCTCTCTCTCTCTCATGTGTTTTCAGACCTTTTTTGACCTTACTTTTGGTGTGTTTGGTTATATATTAGCATTTTAACAATTTCCTTCTTCAAGTTTTCTTTGTTGATACCCTGTACATTTTGTATCCTTTAGTTTAAAATTTCCTGAATGGAAGTTTTTAAACCACATTTGATATATCTAAAGTTTAGGAGCATCTTTCCCACACACACATTACAAAGTTTTTTACTGTTTGTATATCATTGTAGCCTTTCTGAAATTCATAAAACATAATATGCCTGATATGCTTTTTATCTGAAGACAATTTAATTTGATTTTATTCTAATAAAATGTGAAGTAAAAAGCTTAAGTGGTGGATCTGGCAGCTATGTTTAAGATTCCAATGTCAACAGTGTATGACCAATAAATGCAATATTCATTTTATTGTACGGTATTTACATATTTTATTTATTACTTTTATGTTTTAATTTATTATTTAGGGTATTTAATTGTTATTTTTGCCTTAAGTTATGTGTATTTGCTGTTTAAGTTTATCAAGATGAGTCTGAAAGAAATAATTAATTTTTTATGCCAGATTCTTATCAAATAAAAGTTAAATTTTTATCTGATCAAGATGAGTCTTGTTTAGGGTCTGGAAGTGAATTAATTCATTTTCCATTATTTCTAATGAGGAAAATTGACTCAGACTTTGAATAATTCAAAGTTCAAATGGCCTCTGGAATGAATTAAATTCAAAGTATGAGGCATCACTGTGTTTCAGTTATAATTTTCTCAGTACATCAAATGCTAAAAAAAAATATCCAGTAAAAATTATATTATTTTTTTAAATTAAATACTTTCTCATTTAATGTAGTAGTATTAAATGTTATTATTATTGTCTTAATATTTAGTTTTAAATAACCTTTATTCTAATTTCTGCTATATTATTTTCAACTTTTATGTTTTTTACTATTATATAGATGTGACCAATGTATGTTTTCGATATTATCATGGCAGCACTGGAATATTAAGAGCAGTCAGTCCTGTTGTAACTGTGAAGAGATTGAATGATGCTGCTTCATCACAGGTATTTTAAAGATTTGAAATAACGTTTTTAAATTATTAAATGGCAAAAAAATTTTATGGATGTGCTAGAAGATTATACATAATACAAATATATACAGTAGAACCTCGATTATCCGGACTAATTGGGAATGAAGGTAGTCCGGATAAGGAAAAATCCAGATAATTGAAACAAATAATTTGTCTTTTAATGATAATACAACACGTCTTCTTTTCGATGACATATCGGTAATATTAAAAGTAAATACTGTATTTAAATCGTGATCAAATTTTCAAGAAACAAACGTTCGTATTAAATTTGGACTACTACTGACCAACGCTAACAGACTACCTATTGTTTAAAAGGCCCTCTGGTGGCGCAAGAAGACGGATTTTATAAAATAAAAAGCAGTTGAAACTGCATTTTTATGAATAAAAATTTGACAAACTATTTATCGTTTTATGACGAGTAAAATTTTTTCGTCGCGTTCGCGGCTTTTAAGTAATGCATAAACCTTCGAGGCGCGAGGCCCTTCGGACCGCGAGGCATAGGCGGTGGCCCACGTCGTCCATGCCTTACGCCGCCCTTGGTCATAGAAATGATGTAATTTGAATATAAATTATTTATAAATACGTATGTCAAGTTATATTTTTATTACTACGTAAAATATATTTAAGAGTTTACGACCACTGTGCTGGGTGAGACGTTGTTGAAACAAAAAAAGTTATGCATTCCATCACGTACATAAACAGTGTTGTAATTCGCCAAGTGCAAATCAGCAAATTCGTAAAATTTTTGTTTATTTTGAACAATCCGGATAATCGAAAATCCGGATAATGGAGGTTCTACTGTACATACAGTATATATATATATTCACACCAACACACACAGACACACACACACAACACATTGTATGTATGTATGCATGCATATATATGAGTATTTCATAAACATACTGATGAACTTCAGGAGGGAGTTACAGAGGACACCAAAACAATCACTTTTTGTTAATAAACCCAAGTCTGCAAATGAGCCATTTTGGCAATAGAGCAAATTACCTGAATTTACAGCACCTGCTCAAAATAGTGATCATGTACAGTACTTTAATACAGAGATTGCATCTTTGGTTCATGGATTCATGGACCCTATAGAATATTCCTGCAATAGCTTATACATGTGTTCAAGTAGCAAGACTCTTGCCAGAAGATCTTCCTCTTGAAGTATAAGAGGCTTGTATACCAGAGATTTTACAAAATCCAAAAGAAAGAAGTTAAAGGGATTAAGATTAGGAGATTGTGCAGACCAAGCTACAGAATCTCTTCTTCCAATCTACCTGTTTGAAAAATGATGATTCAGATACTAGAACATATTCAAACTGAAATGTGCGGCTGTCCCATCAGGTTAGAACCACATGTCCTTTCTAATATCCAAAAGGACATTTTCTAAAAATTTGGACAAAACATTTTGTAGGAACTAGAGATAAATATGAGCAGACAAATGAGGTGGCAGCAAGTACATTATCAAGTTCTCTCCCAAGTACAAGCCCAAATGTTTACAGAAAATTGGTGTCTCCTAAAGGTCCTAAACCTTTAGGAGACACCAATTCTCTAAACAGTTACATCTGAGATGATGAGCTGTTGGTGTCTCCTAAAGGTCCTAAACCTTTAGGAGACATCAACAGCTCATCATCTCAGATGTAGCTGTTTTGAGAATTGAAAAAACCCATCTTGAGTAAAGCATGCCTTATCTGAGAACACAGATCTCACAAGGTTAGCTTGGATAAAATTGTGACCCAAAAACCTTTGGCAGAAATTGATTCTAGGGTGGCAGTTTTCATAGCATGTACTCTTTGGACACTGTAAGGAAGAAGGAGCTGTTCATGCCATACTATTGACTTGGAAGTTCCCATGTGCTGTGCAATTGCACAAACACTTGTGGAATGTTCTTGGTCTACAAAGATCTCCTCCAACACAACTGTACGTGCTAATCTTGAATGACCAGCACCACCATAATTTATTAAGTTACCATTTTCTTGAAAGCATCAATGAATAGAAATAAATGAGGTTGACAACAATTTCTTTGTACAAGCTCCTCATCCATTACAATTTGCTTTACCATAAACAAGATGCTTTTCATCCAGTTCTTCAAAAGAAAAATTATTTTGAAGAATAAGTTTGAATATGAACAGTACATGAAAAACAAACAAAACTTGAATGCACTGATATTGCCAGTTTATAGAAAAAATTACTACTTGTTTGAAAATTTTCAATGACCTTCATTAGGATAAAGGTATTTTTATTAACTTTTTTTTTATCACAATATAACAATGAAAGTAAGAAGAAGAAAAAAAAAAGAGGCCCAGATTCTCACTGGCTGCTATAGCTTGGCTGCTAGTGTGCAATTACTTTAAATTACAACTTTAATTTACTCTAAATTATCAAATTTAATTGTCAAAACAGCTCATTTGCAGATTTGGATAACAAAAATGATTGTATATTAGTTTTTTTTTTGATAACTATTATTATTTCTTCAATTATTTATCAGCTGTTGTTAAAGATGGTACTTAAAAACCCAACAGGCAAATTGCTTCAAGTTATACATTTTTTAATTGTTTTGTCTTTTTAATGTCAAAATCAATAAGACTAGAATTTCTGTAAATTGTAATCTTATTTATTTACCCTTAACGTTGTCATTTGGTAACAAAGTGATAACAAGTGAATTCTATTATGTAAGGAAATTAAAAATTTTTTTGAGCTAGGATATATAACCAGGGTGGCCAAGCTCCTTGATAGTCCGAGCCATTTTTCAAAATTTGAAATTTTTCGCGAGCCACAATTAAATACGTATTAAAAGGTATGCAAAAAATTCCAGATTACAAATTATATTCATAGCAAGAGTGATACAAATTGTTTCCTCCGGAGCACAATGTCAACTGTCCGTTGCAATAACAGTTTACAAATTCAAAATCGGTCTGGAGTCGGTCGATAACGGACGATTACGCCACTGTTTATGTTCGTTCGCGCAGTTTTCGATGAGTCATATCATTCTTAACTTGGACGGAAATGAAATTTGTTACAACGTTGCACTTAGTCTTTCATATTTGTTGTTAGTAATTTAAAAGACATTTTGAAACACATACGGAACGATAATAATTTTTTAAAAATATAATAACACAAAAATGAAAAGGGAACTCGGGTACATCTATCAAGAGCCACAAATAATCCTTTAAAGAGCCGCAAGTGGCTCGCGAGCCGCAGGTTGGCCACCCCTGATATATAACAATCAATAATTGCTTTTATAACACATACTCAACATTGATCTGTTTTTTCTGGTAGTTTATCTCTAATAAAATACTGTAATAACAATAATTATTATTATTTATTGTTATTGTTTAAAATATTACTTTAGGAAAGTTATTAAATTTATTTATTTTCAAAATTTACTCATTAGAATCAAAATTTTACATAACTTTTACAACTGTTATAAAATATACTTGTATACAGTGTTGCTTAAAAGTAGAAAGATAAAAATCTTACAGCTATTTGCACCAACACATTTAATTCATATATTTACTAACCCTTGAGTTTTATATTCATTGAACCAACAAAGTTTATCTAAACCAGCAGATAATATGGAGGGATAAGTTTATTGTAAAAGTTGGAAGGGTAAATTTGTTAACATTCAGGTTAAACATAGCACACATAAACATCCCAAAGCCCAATGTATTAATATTAAACCAAACAATTACCATAATTAATTGTAATTCTAAATTATTTAATAAATATTAAATTATTATAATTATTAATTTAGATAAGAGATGGCACCTAATGGCTACCTCAAATGCTAAATTACTTAATTTCTAATTATTAATATTAGCAAAAATTAGTCTAATTAATTATGGTGATCATTTAGTTTAAGTGTAGCAGTTGTAGAATGTGAAAGAGACTGTATAGAAGAAATAGATTTACTCAAAGACATTGAAAANCTAATGGCTACCTCAAATGCTAAATTACTTAATTTCTAATTATTAATATTAGCAAAAATTAGTCTAATTAATTATGGTGATCATTTAGTTTAAGTGTAGCAGTTGTAGAATGTGAAAGAGACTGTATAGAAGAAATAGATTTACTCAAAGACATTGAAAAGATTATTTATCCTGGACATAATGTCTGATTTGGTCAATTAAAAATAAAAATCAGTTTGATCACATGTAATGAGTCAGTCAGTCTTCCTAAAATTTCCTATTACATCATTATATTTATCTAATAATTGTAAAATATTGCTTTGTAAAATTTGGCACTCTTTTCTTAAAGCTATCTATGAATAAGAATAGTCCTGTTGACTTGTTTTCTGAAACTGTGTTTTACTATTTATTGTGTTGAACACAAGATTGTGTTATTAAGTAAACACTTGGCTTTTTTCTATATTTATTCAGTTTTACTGAATAAAGATGGAAAAAAGCCAAGTGTTTAATTAATAACACAATCTTTTATTCAACACTCAAGGAATAGTCCTGTTAAATTTTGTGTACAATAATAATGCAGACAATATTTATCAGGAAGAGCCAGTCATTTTTTTTAATACAATAATTCATGTGTCTGTTACATGATTATATCATTAAGTTTAAGTAGTTTGATTCTCTCTGCTAAAACAATGGTGCAATGAAACTTGTTAATCTACAATTGAACTTAATTCAAAATCTAACAGATTGGCAGATTTTCAGGGATTCTACCAGTTCAAGTAAGTCAGGAAGGGCCAGGTAAATGTCAGGTGTTTTAAAAATTGTTTATTAAAATTATGTGAAAGTCAGGTTATTTTAAGGTATTAAAAATTTGTCAAGTATTTTTCATAGGCATTGTGAATAATTGCAATATGAGCATATTTTCATGATGACATGTGCATGATTACTAATATAATAGCCGTTGTCTATGTGTATTTGTACGTGTGAATTCTTTATAACTCCTGCAATCTTTGTCCAATCCAGATGAAATTTTGGTTATATTCATTTTATGTTCTGATGGAAAGTATAGGCTACTTATTTGCAGAATTATTAGCTATAGAATAAATGTTTTATTGATTTGGATCAGTGATGGCACTATTGTTGCAATAATGTCAGTCAGTGACCACGTGACATTCATGCTCAACAAGGGAATTTCCCTTAAGTTGCATTTTTACATATTTTGACAAATGGTATATTTTAAACTTCATTAAATTTAAACTTTAAAAATAATAGCCATTTCGAGTCACTTCTTTAAAAAAATATTTTCATAGTGACCAAGTGACATTTTATTATCCAATTGGAAGTGACTGATGAGCTCATTATTTAGAAACTGTTATCGCTCATCTAATTGACGTACTGGTATATACAATTCATTTTTGTTTTACCAATGTGGAATTAAAAAAAACTCACTATTTTGTCAAAAAAAAAAAAAAAAGCCTAGGGGAAAGGGTAATAGTTAAATTGGTCAATTCTATGTTGCTTTATCCCATTCAAGGAACCGAAACAATATTAAGTTGCCTGTTACTAAAGGAAGACAGCAAGGAAATGTTTTAGAAGACAATAGTGTTTAGTCAGAATGTATAAAAAATTTTATAAAGATTTTAATATTTCTTACAATATAAAGAGACCATCATCTGTTTGTATGTGCATAAGTGAATTCTGTATTACTCCTATTATTTTTGTCTACTCCAGGTGAAATTTTGTTTTGTTGCTCTTTATGTTTCAGGCCCACCAGTGGTCAAACAGTTTCATTCTCTAAACACTGATAGTTTGGCTGTGGGCCACACCTCTCTGGGACGGGCTGGCCATGTGGAGTTTTCCAGGGTTTTTCCAAATCTTTAGTGCCTAAATAGGGGCCAGTTACCCTTAAAGACATCTCAGAAGTCATCCCCATTAGGCGGATTGCTCAAATGTTGCATTACTGTATATAACAATTCAAACAAACAAACAATTCTATGTTACAGCAGATAGTATAAACTACTTAATCTGTATAAATATTAGCAAATTTTCTTGAAATATCTACTCTTCTCAATTCTTCAATCTCTACTTTTTCATAAAAAGTATTCTATCATGCTTGATGGGGGAATTTCTAGTATGATATATGAAGCTTGGTGGCAGTTCAATAAACAGTCAGTGAATTGGGCAGACTATATCTGTCATTTCTGAAAAGAAATCTTGTTTAAAGAATAATATAGTGGTGTAGTAGTTTTGCTTTTGAGTTTAGTTTAACCTTCATAGAATGGGAGCTGAGAAAGCAGTTTGTGTCATATCCAGTGTTGTCAGTAGTGCCAGAGAAAAGTGTCTCATTGATACCAAAATTATCAGATTACTAATTTAGAGAATTATCAGATTTACTAATTATAGAAAACTTCCTTGGTTTATAAATATAAAAAAGTCATTCTAAATTAAGCATACTAACATATTACATATTTATTATTCATTTATGTTTTTAAAATTTAATACCATCAACTTCATGAGTATTAGCAAATTAAATTAAACTTCATTTTTTCTTTATATATAGTTACATAAATGGATATATCAAAAATTAAATTTTTCAATATTTATTATTGACATGAAGTTGTACAATTAAATTATATGGCAGTTTTGAAATGGTTGGTTAACCTCTATTTTTCAACAGTCTCCACTCTTTCAGAGGCATTCTTCTTCTGTAAAAGTAGAGACTATGTTGAATAAGAAGACTTCTAATATCTTAGTGTACTATCAGTTGCCCCATGCCGGTGCAGAATAAACCCAGTTCTTATGACTAGTATAAACATTTTTAGATTTCAACTTAAATCTCATTACCTGAGAATTTATTTTGGAGATACTTCTTTAGTTGTTGGAAGAGATGAAAGTCTGAAAGGGTCTTTAGCCCTTTCAGACTTTCATCTTTTCCAACAACTAAAGGCTGTAGGGAGGATGGGCTAAAACCCTTCACTTTAACTTCTGCAGAATTGCAGCTATATTTTTGGCAATGTTCAGACAATTATTGTGGAGAAGCATAATATGAGACAAGATATAACCTCTTGTGACAAATGACCTTCTTCAAACAAGTCCTTTCTGGTAAAAATTGGCATTTAATGTTATTCTTTTTGGTGAGAACACCATATTCAGACGAAGATCCCAATAGATAGTCACCAAAGTTTTTCAGTATTTACTGACATCTTTAATTTCTTGTTGACAAGGTATACTGGATGCTTCAATGTCGTGGATTTCTTCTTGGTTTCAGGTTGGAAATTAAGGAACCCAGTTTTTATCTCTGATGACAATAGAACTTAAAAATTCTTTCATCTCTTCTACTTAACAGCTCAAGTGTTCTCAGGTAATGAGATTTAAGCTGAAATCTAAAAATGTTTATACTAGTCGTAAGAACTGGGTGTATTCGGTACTAACATGGGGCAACTGGTAGTATGTGAAGATATTAGAAGTCTCCTAATTCAACGTAGTCTCCACTCCTACAGAAGAAGAGTGCCTCTGAAAGAGTGGAGACTATTGAAAAATTTTTGATCTGCAGAAATTTTCCTGAAGGATCTTGTCTGGCTCTGGCTGGAGTCTTTGTGGAAACCAAATACTCATAGACAATGCTCCAAATGACACAAATAAACATTGAAAAAATGGAAAAATTCCCATCTTATGGAACAGGGATTTTCTATCAACTCAGAATGTCTAATAGAAAATATGAAAGAAGAGTTGTTACTAGCAATCAGACAAGTATATGACACTGTGAAAGTCAAAGATGGGATTGCCTCATATTCCATTTCAAAGTCCTTAATTTTATCAGTGTGAAATGAAAAATGCAAAATGCTGGAAGGAAGCTCTGAAAAGAATAATTTTAATACATTTAAAGAGATTTTTTTTAGTGTTTTTTGAGATTTGATCACTACAATGCATTTATACACACACACATGATTAAATTTATATTTGATTATATTTTGGAATTGCGATGGTAGGATGGATCACCTTCTAAAACATCATTAAAATGCATTGTAATCAGACTTATGTATATGTGCAGTTTCATCCTTCTGTCTTAATTAGAAGTAGATAAATATCACTTTTGGATAGCTGTTCATAGACAAAGACATAAACAAAAGTGATACATAGAACATAAACAAAAGTAGAACATAAACAAAAGTGATAAATATCACTTTTGTTTATGTTCTATGTATGTCTTGTCTCTTTAATCTGACATTAAGTTCGGTAGACTATCATTACAGCTTTCAGGTTAGACACTTCTTTTATTGTTTTGACATATGCATAAGTCCAAAATGCATATGTTGAAACAAGAAAAGAAGTGTCTAACCTGAAAGCTGTAATGATAGTCTACCGAACTTGATGTTGGATTAAAGAGACAAGACATACATAGAGAAGTAGATAATATTGAGTTGCAAGATTTGAAGACATGATAAAAAGAAGAATAAATAAAAGCATTTAAAAATAATCAAACAGGAAACAGAGAAAAGCAGAAGGAAAGATAGATGTATTATAAGAAAAAAGACAGACCACTTATTTCAGAATAAACAAAAGAATTTCTATGATAAGATTGCTCTTAGTAAACATGGTATTAAGACTGTATAGAATATACTGGATTTGTCATGACTTTTGTAGTATATTTTCCTCTTTCAAGTAGTAGTAAAGAAGTTTTAAGATACAGTAGACTCAATAATCATGGAAATGTGTTAAGATGCTTGGTGTGATAACTTATTTGGAAATAAATGAATTCTGTTTATGAATTCCATGATGTTGGTAGTTTTGTATTTTTTTACTTTTCCATCAAGTTGTAAAAGTGGAATTTAGACATTTTGAAAAAACTTTATTGACAATTAACTCAACCACAATTACAGTTTAGTCTTGTAAGTAATCATCATTAACTAGAGATACATAAAATACCTTACATACTGTACTTTTCCAGCAACTTAAACTTTAATATAGCTAATGTTTTTAGCTTGATTAATAAGCCTTCATTGTGTTTTTGAACAGAGATTCTGTTTTAGAACAATATTTAAAATTATTTTAAGGTAATTCTAAATATCATTCCAAAACTTATTAACCAAGCCAAAAACATTACTTATATTAAATTTTAAGTTACTGGAAAAGTATGTAAGGTATTTTGTGTGTGTCTAGTTACTGTGTAGTTCCAGCTTATACCAGTATCTAATCACCATTAAACTTTGTGACAAACTTTCAATCCTGTGAACACAGAAAATGACTGGGTTTTTCTTTGAAGAAAGCCTCAAGTATTTTTCTCATATGAGTATTTCATTGAACTGTATATTGTCAATATAGTTCTGCAGGGTGTGAAATAGATGTGAAACCATGAATTATTATTTTTTAGTTGCAGGAGAATGTCATCAATAGTGGAATTGCTGCTTGGATAGGGTTTATCTTGAAGTGAAAAAAATCTTCATCCCTGAATTTCTTGAACTAGTTGTAGAATGTCTGTCTGTTTACTGTGTCCTTGCCACCTGCCTTGCAGATGAATCATGAGCCTTTGTTGCATTATGGCTACTTTAGAAGTGATACAGCAACAGCAAGTGAATGCATTCTTTTAAAAGTTTCTTATTGTCAGACATTGCTGATGCATTTATTTTCAATGAAATATGTGATGAAATACTCCCTAGTTACTCTATTTACATACTGACATTGAACATTCTAAGATGTTTTGTTTTCCAGTCATTTCTAGAAAAAATTGAAATGTCTAAATTTCATTTTTACAACTTGATATATGTACATTGGACAATGGTCAGTTGAAAAATGAAAAAAGTATGCAGAAGTCAGGTATATTCAAAAATAGTAGGCACTCTAATTTTTCTGTTTTGGTGCAATTGGCCATTAATAATAATATTTTTTTGTAAAAGTTTTTTTTTACTATAAATCTTTTTATATACAAATAGAAACATCCAAACCTGTTATATATTAAAGCCAAATGATTGCTGAATTATATTGGACTATAATACTACTATTATTATTAATTAAATGCTAAGTAATTTGGCACTAGAAGTAGGCATTAGGTGAAATCTCATAAATTAATTCATTATTAAAATATTAATTATAATTATTAAATTTAGCAAATAATGGACCTAATGCCTAATTAATCTAGAGCCAAATTACTTAGAATTTAATTAATAATAGTAGTAATAATATAGCCAAATATAATTCAGCAATTATTTGGCTTTAAATTTTTCGATATTTAAATTAATGTTGATCTTCATTAAGATTCTTAAACTCCACTTTTTCAGAATGGTCTTACTAATGAGGAAGTTCTGTTGGGTTATTCTTCACAGCAGTATCCAGTAGAAATGGTTAGATTTACACTTTCAAGTGAGTCAATAAAGTTTTTTTTAATAATTTAATTATTTCAAATTTGTTGAACTCTTGATAAAAATATTTTGTTCTATAAAGTATATTAACTGAAAAGAGAATCTATAAATCTGTAATTTAGCATATAATTATTTTTATAATTGTATGGACAAAACATTTTGTAGGAACTAGAGATAAATATGAGCAGACAAATGAGGTGGCAGCAAGTACATTATCAAGTTCTCTCCCAAGTACAAGCCCAAATGTTTACAGAAAATTGGTNTTCTTCACAGCAGTATCCAGTAGAAATGGTTAGATTTACACTTTCAAGTGAGTCAATAAAGTTTTTTTTAATAATTTAATTATTTCAAATTTGTTGAACTCTTGATAAAAATATTTTGTTCTATAAAGTATATTAACTGAAAAGAGAATCTATAAATCTGTAATTTAGCATATAATTATTTTTATAATTGTATGAAGATAGTGCTGATTCATTTATTCCATTGCATATCCATTTTTATTAAACTTTATATTATAAAAGAAATAGGACAAATTGTATCATATAAGTAAATCAATGAAATAAATAAATGTTCCTCAAATCTGTTTTGATTTGTATGAGAAAAGAAAATTATTATTTTTTAATATATATGCAAATTTATTAGTGTGTGTAAATAATCCTATTTATAACAAACAATTACATTAAATTTACAATCTGAAGATAAAATGATTAATCCCCAAAATGTTTAGGCAAATTAAACAATTAAAAAAAGGCTTCTCTTTGAAAACTAGACTGAATGTTATTTTATTTAAAATTTATAATTATTAAATTGTTTCTTGAATTTGTTATAAAACATATATTTTTTTATTTTTTAAGATCTTCATGCTAGAAATCTTAAGAAAGGAATGTTCTTTAGTCCTGATCCCTATGTTAAAATATCAGTTCAGCCAGGTAAAGGGGAAGGTGTTTTATTACTTCCTCATCATGGACAAGTTTGTCGAACAGGTATTGCAGAATCAACTACTCATCCTTCTTGGCCTGGACAAGTAAGATACTTTTGTTATTATGTCAATTTTTAGTAAATATTAAAAATAGATCTCTAGTTTAACAGTTTAAATTGTAGCACCTTATCTAGCAACAAGATGTATCTCAAAGTGAAATTAGGAAACTTAGAAGGAAATAGAATATATTACAATAAATAGAACAAAACATGGCTTATGAACATGTGTAATTTTTTAAAAATTTATTTAACTAAAAGTTATACAAGATTTGTGATATCATTTTCAATTTTCCAAATAAGCATGAAACATTTCATTTATAATCTTCAATATAATTAAAGAATAAACATCTTAATAAAAATGACTTAATAATGAAAAAATGAAATAATGCAAAATTATATAAATAAAAATTATAAAAAATAATAAAATAATAATTGAAACCAAAACTAGTCTTTACTCCAAAACTGAAACCAAAATAAAAAATAAAATTAATTAAAATTCAAATCAATTGAAAATTAAAACAATTTGTGTGCCGAAATGGAACATTTTGCTTTTGATGTATATAGATACAAAATACAGATTGTTGGTTAAACAGGCTCAATGCTGGCTGGATGGCAACCTGATGCCACCCTATGTCCCCTAAAATCGTGACAGTTAGTACTGATCGAATGCAATCTCTCGTAGCTCTGACTACACGAAAGAAAAGTCTGCACGACAGACATTACCGCATGTATGTGGTGTTGCATACTCTGCTTTATCAACATGAAAGTTTACAATAAACTAATACTTAATTGTTAATATTGTAATTTTAAAAATTTTCATTTTTAATCTTTGACTGAAACAAATAATTAATTTTTTATTTGACATTTCTAAAATTTAATATGGAATTGGTCATTAAATTTAGTACGAGATGGCGTGTTTATTATATAACGGGCTATGATTGTTGATGTTTATATGTAATATGTGTGAACACAAGTTTGGAAAAATGTGTGATCACAAGTGACACTAAAATGCTAGCGGAATGAGTGTTAAATACAGACTGATGGAGCATGCACATGATCCGGGATTTCCCCTCTCCTTGTCATTCATTATGCAAAATATCGCTCGTTAAGCGAGTCAAATTTTTACAATTTATTTTGCTCGTTATGGGAAATACTCATTATGTGAAGTGCTCGTTAAGCAAGGTTTTACTGTATTAGAAAATGCCTGATTTTTCTGATTCCAATTAACCATCCCATCATTATATGATACATGACTATCTCTCATCCCCTCAAACTTTAACTATCAAAATTTAATGGCATAGATGTCTCTTATATACAGATTTCGTTTATTAATCTTTGTTCCATCCTGAGATATTAAACAAAATAGATACCAAAACACACATCACACAAACATATGTATAAAAATTTTCTTTTTTGTTCAGTCAGGGATCTCAAAACAACAAGATTTGCCAAAACACAAAGGATCAAATTTGATACCAATGCTAATCAATGCACCTTTAACAGTGGGTGATGTTGAAGGAATTCTAATATTTTTGATCCAGTTTATACCATCTTCAGGATGAACAGACAAAAGAATGGCAAGAAAGGGAGAATGGACAAGGCTTTATTTTTATGGCATTAAAAAGGTCCCACAGAAATATTAAACTTTTATTCTTATCAAATTTTTTTATTAGAAGTATATTTTTTGGATTATTGAACTTGTAACACATAATGTGAAACACCCTGTATATTATATGCATTCAGTCANATTTTAATCTCTACTTTATAATAAATTATTTTAATTTTTATAGGAAAAAATAAGATTTTATATAATCAGAAAAATTTTTTGCTCAGAATCTACTCAGCAAAAATTTTTTTGCTCAGAGAAGTATATGTTCTGCTCATCTACAAAAAAAAAATAGAGGGAACATTGACTGCTGGTGTTTGGTGGTTTTATCCTCTTCATTACTGGAGGTACTTATAGGGCTGAATTTTGAAAAAATTGTAGACCTGTAAATTCACTTTCATCCATATGCTGTCTATCCCTAATCTTGAGAACAGAGTTAGATAGATGAATGCTGAGACCAGATATGGAAAGCTTAGGAGCAGGAGACCCCAATTAACTACAGTAATACCTTGACTTACGCTATCCCAACTTACATGAATCCGGAATTACGCGATTTTCAAATCTCGTCAATTCATCTTTTGTTTGAGCACCACGCAACTCTTGATTACTCACTCCCCCACACTGTTGTTCAGCTTACATGTTTGGACGTGTCTTGCAGAATCGACACATAGCTACAATTTATTTTGTGTTATTTATTTCTGTGTTTGTTATATCTACGGAGCCTTCAGAGACTCTATGTGGTGATTTCTTGTAACCGTGAACGAATCAAAAGACAAGATAAGATTAACGAGAACATTTATTAGCTTACATACTTGGATTTTACACGAATTGCGAAATTATACCCCGACTTACGCGAATTCGACTTACGCGGTTATCGCTCGGTCCCACCTATTGCGTAAGTTTGGAGTATCATTGTATATATGAATTTCTGATGGAAACTGAAAGTTACATTATTTCAGCTGAAAAATTTTTCCTTTAATGGAGTTAGATACATAACTGGCATGGCTCTATTGCTAACAGAAAAAAGTATGATGTACTGTATAGTGGAAAACCACTACTCTACTTCCCACAAGCAAGTGCTATGTGCTACTTATCATAGTAATGGCATAGTGGCATGTCTATTTTGCACTATATCATTGTCTCAGTAATTAAGTGAATAAAATATAATTCTTACAAAAAAGAATTTTAAAAATATATGTATTTTCTTTATTAGTTTATCAAATTTTTGCCAATAGATGGTGTTACATGTAAAGCCAGAAAATCAAATGTTGACAGAAAATAATTGATATATAGAAATCCATCAATATTTTGGTGTGAGATGTATGTCATGATCTAAGTTAGAAGTATATGAATGTAACCTCCAAGTTTTGTAGCAATTGGTTGAACGGCCTAGGCCTGCATAGCAAACAAACATATATCCTCATTTATATATAAATATATTAGTTTAGTAAATTCAAACATGGCAAACAAATTAAACCAAAATAAAGCAGAACAGTTTACAAACAATAATATTTTCTAAATAATTGGAACTTATTTTTCTGAGTTAGTTTTCAAAATGGAAATAAGAAAGAATGAAGAATATCAATAAATATATATTTTGATAATCTGAAACCGTGCCGTAAATCTTCTTTGTTGCTTAAATACTACATATATATTTAATTTGTTGCTTAAACATTATGTTAAATTTTTTTAATATGAAGCTAAAATAACTAACGCCACTCTACACTACAATTGGGACATATAATCAATTATTAGTATTTGATGAATTCAAGCTTTCTAAATTAAAGCTGTTGAAGCTTATACTTCCTCATATATCAGTGAGCTAACTGAATCTAAAATCCTGCTTGTTAGAATGTAAATATAATGCACATCCTGGTAAATCTATGACTAGCATAATCTATAGCTGAATTTGTTTTTCAAAATAATTTCTCTCTAAATTGGCGAGAAACTAAAATATCTCAAGATAATACTTTCCTATTCTTTCTCGAGGAGTCACTAGCAATCCTAGCTTTGTATCCAATAAATTCTCTAACTTATATACTTAACTAGCAGGTAAGCCCAGCATTGCCCAGGTGAAAAATAAGAACAAATATTAATATTATTAGCTTATTTCATACTTTTAACAGTGTGAAGAAAACCCAGAAAACTGCATGTGGCCAGTCTGTCAGCAATGTGTGAATCCGCAACCGACTGCTGGCAATGTTTCCTCTAAGCTGCACTGCTCCATGGCCGCGCACTGCTCAAATTGTTGCTGCGCACGAGAATTTATGTGCCACACAGGCGAGCATGCACACCGATTTGAATTCTTGTTTACTTATTTCTCACTGTCTGCAACATGATTATTGATGTGTATATTTCGATTAAATACATTAAATCAGTGACAAAAGATAATATTTCGTATAAAAGTATGTTTTAAAATGAATTTTAATCTCTACTTTATAATAAATTATTTTAATTTTTATAGGAAAAAATAAGATTTTATATAATCAGAAAAATTTTTTGCTCAGAATCTACTCAGCAAAAATTTTTTTGCTCAGAGAAGTATATGTTCTGCTCATCTACAAAAAAAAAATAGAGGGAACATTGACTGCTGGTGTTTGGTGGTTTTATCCTCTTCATTACTGGAGGTACTTATAGGGCTGAATTTTGAAAAAATTGTAGACCTGTAAATTCACTTTCATCCATATGCTGTCTATCCCTAATCTTGAGAACAGAGTTAGATAGATGAATGCTGAGACCAGATATGGAAAGCTTAGGAGCAGGAGACCCCAATTAACTACAGTAATACCTTGACTTACGCTATCCCAACTTACATGAATCCGGAATTACGCGATTTTCAAATCTCGTCAATTCATCTTTTGTTTGAGCACCACGCAACTCTTGATTACTCACTCCCCCACACTGTTGTTCAGCTTACATGTTTGGACGTGTCTTGCAGAATCGACACATAGCTACAATTTATTTTGTGTTATTTATTTCTGTGTTTGTTATATCTACGGAGCCTTCAGAGACTCTATGTGGTGATTTCTTGTAACCGTGAACGAATCAAAAGACAAGATAAGATTAACGAGAACATTTATTAGCTTACATACTTGGATTTTACACGAATTGCGAAATTATACCCCGACTTACGCGAATTCGACTTACGCGGTTATCGCTCGGTCCCACCTATTGCGTAAGTTTGGAGTATCATTGTATATATGAATTTCTGATGGAAACTGAAAGTTACATTATTTCAGCTGAAAAATTTTTCCTTTAATGGAGTTAGATACATAACTGGCATGGCTCTATTGCTAACAGAAAAAAGTATGATGTACTGTATAGTGGAAAACCACTACTCTACTTCCCACAAGCAAGTGCTATGTGCTACTTATCATAGTAATGGCATAGTGGCATGTCTATTTTGCACTATATCATTGTCTCAGTAATTAAGTGAATAAAATATAATTCTTACAAAAAAGAATTTTAAAAATATATGTATTTTCTTTATTAGTTTATCAAATTTTTGCCAATAGATGGTGTTACATGTAAAGCCAGAAAATCAAATGTTGACAGAAAATAATTGATATATAGAAATCCATCAATATTTTGGTGTGAGATGTATGTCATGATCTAAGTTAGAAGTATATGAATGTAACCTCCAAGTTTTGTAGCAATTGGTTGAACGGCCTAGGCCTGCATAGCAAACAAACATATATCCTCATTTATATATAAATATAAATATATATAGAGGATATTTGTTCTTCATTCTTTTGAAGTTGCCATTTTGAAAATGAATGCAGGAAAGTAGCATTCTGTTTTTAATTTTATTAACTTTTAGTTAGACTAAACAACTAAAGAGGCAATAAAAGTATTTTTAATTAAATTGCTTATTGAGTTTCTTTATACTTTTGTATTTATATACATTTCTTAAATTCTCGAGCTAGATTATTTACTTAAAAAAGATATTAATAACAGATTTTGCAGATTTTGTAATCAAGTATTATATCAATACAAGATTGTGCATTTTTTTTTTTCTCTTAACTGTATCATATATGAGTGTTATCACTTGTAGATTTCTTTTGAAAATTATTCAAACTACCAATATAAGTTTTGTTTTTTACTCAGTAGGCAGGTAAAAAACTTATATTGATTAAATGATTAAAAGGACTTTTTAATCATACCCATCATGGATATGGCCATGCCCATAATGGGGGCAGTTGGATAGTGAGACTGATCCCAACATATCTGGGACAGATCACAAAAAAAAATTCTTTGGGTTTTTCAACCATCTGAATTTGATCTTGAGTTCCCTAGAGCAGTAGGCTGATGTCTTACATCTTGTCCATCTGGCCAAAACCAATATGTTTTATAACAATGACTAATAAATTCAAAATTATCAGTATGAGATATTTTGGTTATACATTTCAATAAAAGGTAAAAATTATATTGATAGAAATTTATTTAAATGTTTTTTTATATGTACAATAACAACTTGGTTATATTTACAGGACAATCGCGTTGCAGGTTGACACACACAACTTTTATTCTATGTCTCTTTTTCTTCAAAATATAGAATAAAAAGTATCAGTGTGTCAACCTTTGATCTATGGTGTGATTATTCTTTAAATGTAACCATGTTATCGTACAGATGAAGAAATAAACTATAGGATGAAAAGCTTTACCATATTGTTTAAATGTATTCAAAACAAACATACTAGACAAATATGTTAGCTTAATAAGTACTTTTGGCAAATCTTATTGAGTAGTTGTTGTCTTGATTATGTGTTTCCATATTAATTAACATAACTATGGCCTATTTTACAGAAAAATTTTTTATTCCAATGTTTTTCTCAATCGGATTCTGCTGTTAACTATTTTTAAATAAATTTTATT
>NW_019387698.1:7641-9499 GCF_000671375.1 Centruroides sculpturatus | reverse complement strand
CAAATTTGCTGATTAAATACGGACAACTGTTTAACTAAAGTAAAACGGATTTTTCCCTCGCTATGGATGTCTGCCTAGTTCAGTTCAGCCACAATCCGCTACAGTTTCCCTTTATTATCAGTTTGAAATGGGGTGGTTCCATAATACCACCTTCTCCTCTACTAGATTTAAAAACCGATTGACTCTTTTAAAAGGATTTAACTATTTTTATTATAAAATCCAATATAATGTTACAGATTTTTGAATTTATTTTAATTTTCTTCTTCTTCTTCATCGACTTTATTTAATTTTTCCATTATATCATCAATAATCTTACTAATATTTTGAAGTATATAGACTAGGAAACTGTGAGAATTTTCAGCGATATATTTATGATCTTATTTTTTATATTTTGTATAACACCAAAAAAGATGGTATTTGAAATTGTGAATAAAATCTTTGTACAGTATTTGATAACAAGAAACTAAATCCCAGTGGAGATAATCCCGCAGGTATCGGTTTTTAATTGTTGATATTTAAAAACTATTCTGATATTTAATTTATTAATATATTTCTTAACAAAACTATCAGAGAAAAGTTAAAATTTTGCTTTTTTATCAAAATTAAGATATTTTTGAAAAATTATCCATGAATTCTTTGTCTAATATTTGATGTTCTGAAATTAAATTCCATTTTGTGCGCTTAATATGTTTTTTCGATGAATATCGTAGTAAATATATAATTTTTCCATATTAATTCTCTTTTTAGATTATCTGTGAATTCAGAAATGAAGTCCTGACTTAAATCAGTTTTTTGGCTTATAATATTCTATTTAATATAGTTTTTGAAACATTGGATGTTATTTTCATTTTCAGTAAACTCCAGAATTTTTCTTATTCAAATGAGGTAATGTGTTCATATTCTATGAAAAAACTCTGTATTAGGATACATTTTTATTTTTATTTTTATATATAAATAAACACGGTATTCTTTACAACATTTTTTTAAAAGTACAATAACATTACAGTTAATTACTGCAATTAACACAACCACCTTTTATAAAATGCTTATTATATAACAGTATTATCTGGTTAGTTACTATAAAAAATTTACAATAGTATTTCTTATTCTTGGATAATTTAAATAATCTGGCTTTATTCACAGCTTGTTTTAAACAAAGATATGTTTTACTTGAAACGCCATGTATTAAACAAGTTTTTAAATTTTGTTTCCTATTGTACAATAATATGTAACCATACTGAGGGGAAGATGATATTAAAGAATCTGGAAGAATTTAAATTTAAAAATTATGATGTTCGATTGATATCACATCTATACCATTATCATAGATAAAATTTTTTATAATAAAATGGTGAGAGTGATATTCTATTATGAAGATATGTTGTCACAACATTATTTTTACTTTTAATCCCATATTGTTCATATCTTAACAGTACTGTATTAAATAAAACTTCTTTATATTTTTGTGGCTGAAGGTTTTTACAATCGATTTTTTAATTTCTTTAGCAGTTTTTTTATTTTGATCATCGAAAATTTACGAATACATTTTTGGTTTTAATGAACAAAATTTTATTATTTGTTTTGATGAAGTTTTATCTTTAAAAATTTTAAATTACAGTACGGTTTTGAAAAAAATTGTCTGAGTTTGTGTTCGTTTAATGTATATTTAATTCTCTTCACTAAATAAGTTTCATTTTACATAGCCTAAATTTATTATAACAAAACAGCTTAATTATTTAAAATTATTTATAATAAAATTTTAAATTTTATTATTTAGATGGCAAATGGATTGTATTCGGCTTTCTCGACACTTCTTGAATTGAGAGATTCGAATAGACCAAAAACTCAATGTTCACTT
>NW_019387698.1:0-5405 GCF_000671375.1 Centruroides sculpturatus | reverse complement strand
TTTACCAGTATTTTAAGTATTTGTTTTAGTAAAGAACTTTAGTTTTTATTGTTGTTGTTGTTTAGCTGTTTATTATAAATTAAATCTAAATGTATTCAAATAATAAAGATAAATTTAATAATAATATATTCTTTTTACTGAAAAACATTATTAGATACTATTTTATAACTATTTTTTAATATTATATTAAATGTTATTTTTACTTTATAGATATAAAATATAGTATTAAAATATAAAAAATAATGGCATCAAAGTAAAATAAATAATTCTTTAGATGTAAATTCATTTTAAAATTCTAAAATACATGTTTAAAATTCTTAGCAGTTGCATGTACATTAAATTAGAGGTAACAACTTTTGTTTTCTAAGCGGTAAATAACCTACATATATAAATGAGGATGTTTGTTTGTTTGTTTGCTATGCCCGCCTAGGCCATTACACCAATTGTTAAGAAACTCGGAAATTATTCTCATATGCTTCTAACTTAGATAATCTCAAATATCCCACTCTTATTTATCGATTTATTTTCAATGTATCGATTAAAATAATCGCAATTCAAATAACCACGGTTTGGCCCCAGACAATTAGGTATGCAGAAACACGCGATTATAAATATCGATAAGGTTAATTAAAGTTTTGACGCGAAGCCAATCGTATAAATTATATTTTGGCGTAAATTTTTTTCTCGGAATATTTTGAAATAATTATTTTAAAAAGTTCAAGAAGGCGACTTACAAAACTTCTCCATCTTTCTCAATTTCAAAAAAACTGTAAAGTCTTTTCTGACGAATTTAATCGTTTATAAAAAAAAAATTATTCGACTGGATAATCTTCGAGAACGATTGATTTTCTCGGATTTAATCGAAATTAGTAGATCCGTGACATTGTTTTTTTACTCGAAGTATTTACTATTAACTTTCTACCGACGTTTACCACCAGGTTATTTTCCTCCTTGAAGATGTTATTACAATCAAAAAGTATTCCGGTTCCTGAAAATTCTTTAATAAATGATTTTATTTTGTTCTAAAGCAATAATTCAGGCATCTACTCGTAACGGGGGGAATTCTTCGTTAATATATAAATTCTTAGATAATATTTATAGCTAGAAGTGTAGGAGCTAGGATTTGCCTGGGACGTATTGTAAAGTATGATAGAGCTCATCATCATCATCGTCACAGAGGAGTGGTATAGCTCTCAGCTTTTCACTCCGGAAGAAACAGGAAGGAAGAGTCGGTCTTATAGAAGACGACCAATCCGAGGAAGACAGAAGAGAGGTCACTAAGTAACCAAAGCCGGTCTTATAAGAGACGACCCCCGCGAGAAAGGGAGACAGAATGCCTTCCGGGAGGACTTGGAGGGAAAGCTGGCCCCTATTCAGGCGTCTTAGGCAAGGAGGAAAACCCGGAAAAAACTCCCACTGCCAGCTCGTCCGAGTGAGGCGCGAACCTCCGATCGAACTCCGGTGTTTAGGGTCTGGTCACCACTATCAAGCGGAGACGGAGTCCACTCGGCCGCCGGTGGGCATGTATGATAGAGCTGGAGGCATCTCCGGTAAATTCCGGAATTATAATACAGTACTTAGAAGTGGGTATTTCCCCCATCTGTTCGGTGTAAAACGCGTGAAAGGTAAAAGATGACGCCACCCAGAGTCGATAAATCAAAATATTCTGTTCTTTAAATGCGGGATTTATCCGTTGTTGCCAATACCCCGTTAAAGAAGTCGAAGCCGGTGTCCGTTTCTGTTTATATCGGAAATTTAACGATCTTTAAAAAATTTTTCAATTAAAATACGAATGTACGGAATACTCCGAAAACAATTTTCTATTTCCATTTAGTTCTCTGGAGATTTTCAAGGTTAATAAAGTTCATTTATTCGGGTCGAAGGCGGAAAGGCGAATTTACAACTGGAAACTGGTTTTAAAAAAATAAAAAGTTCAATTATTTATTTACGTTTNAAATAATGGCATCAAAGTAAAATAAATAATTCTTTAGATGTAAATTCATTTTAAAATTCTAAAATACATGTTTAAAATTCTTAGCAGTTGCATGTACATTAAATTAGAGGTAACAACTTTTGTTTTCTAAGCGGTAAATAACCTACATATATAAATGAGGATGTTTGTTTGTTTGTTTGCTATGCCCGCCTAGGCCATTACACCAATTGTTAAGAAACTCGGAAATTATTCTCATATGCTTCTAACTTAGATAATCTCAAATATCCCACTCTTATTTATCGATTTATTTTCAATGTATCGATTAAAATAATCGCAATTCAAATAACCACGGTTTGGCCCCAGACAATTAGGTATGCAGAAACACGCGATTATAAATATCGATAAGGTTAATTAAAGTTTTGACGCGAAGCCAATCGTATAAATTATATTTTGGCGTAAATTTTTTTCTCGGAATATTTTGAAATAATTATTTTAAAAAGTTCAAGAAGGCGACTTACAAAACTTCTCCATCTTTCTCAATTTCAAAAAAACTGTAAAGTCTTTTCTGACGAATTTAATCGTTTATAAAAAAAAAATTATTCGACTGGATAATCTTCGAGAACGATTGATTTTCTCGGATTTAATCGAAATTAGTAGATCCGTGACATTGTTTTTTTACTCGAAGTATTTACTATTAACTTTCTACCGACGTTTACCACCAGGTTATTTTCCTCCTTGAAGATGTTATTACAATCAAAAAGTATTCCGGTTCCTGAAAATTCTTTAATAAATGATTTTATTTTGTTCTAAAGCAATAATTCAGGCATCTACTCGTAACGGGGGGAATTCTTCGTTAATATATAAATTCTTAGATANCATTGGCAAGGAGGAAAACCCGGAAAAAACTCCCGCTGCCAGCTCGTCCGAGTGAGGCGCGAACCTCCGATCGAACTCCGGTGTTTAGGGTCTGGTCACCACTATCAAGCGGAGACGGAGTCCACTCGGCCGCCGGTGGGCATGTATGATAGAGCTGGAGGCATCTCCGGTAAATTCCGGAATTATAATACAGTACTTAGAAGTGGGTATTTCCCCCATCTGTTCGGTGTAAAACGCGTGAAAGGTAAAAGATGACGCCACCCAGAGTCGATAAATCAAAATATTCTGTTCTTTAAATGCGGGATTTATCCGTTGTTGCCAATACCCCGTTAAAGAAGTCGAAGCCGGTGTCCGTTTCTGTTTATATCGGAAATTTAACGATCTTTAAAAAATTTTTCAATTAAAATACGAATGTACGGAATACTCCGAAAACAATTTTCTATTTCCATTTAGTTCTCTGGAGATTTTCAAGGTTAATAAAGTTCATTTATTCGGGTCGAAGGCGGAAAGGCGAATTTACAACTGGAAACTGGTTTTAAAAAAATAAAAAGTTCAATTATTTATTTACGTTTTGAAATTACCCATAATTATTCTTATTTATAATTAGTTATTTGATCTTATATTTTTTTCAAATAAAATAAAAATCAATAATTATTAAAATGCGTAAAGCTTTTAATCCAGAAACTGGTTTTGTGTGCAATAAATCATCCGGTAAAAGTAGAAGGCGAGAATATTTATTCGGCAACAAAAATATAAAATAATATTATTTAAATGTCGAATGTGATCTTTATGTAAATGATATCTATTACATTCTGTTTGAATGGTAATTAAACGAACATAGCATAACCTAATATTTCAAACGTGAAATATTACCAAGTAATTATTCCATTATACCTTAACAGTTATAACTATTATTGTCGATGATAGTCAACATTAATAAATGTAACTGACACCAGTGGAGAAAAGTGGCAAAAGACGAGGGAAAAGGATAACGATAGGCAGAAAGATTATCGTGTTAATAAGGAAATGCCGGGTACTCCAAGCATTAGTTTAACAACCGTGTCCGAAGTAACGCGCAGAAAATGTCCTCCCGAAGTAATTACAAATTCCTGTTGTAAACACGAACGTAATTAAAAAAGAATTCAAAAATATTTGTGTTTATGAAACGGAGTAGAAGAAGAATTTCCAGTTCCGTGGCGTGCAAATTCTTAAGATTTTGTTTTTCGGCCGTAATCGAACGTCGATGGCCGTTGGCTTAGTCCGTATTAATTAGGTATCGATTGTCTTCTCTTGTTTGTTACGAAACAATTAATCGAAGGCCTAACGATTTTCTTCTGGGCCACAGACATTTATTATCGGAAAGCTTTATTTTAATATTTTGCACCCACCGAATTATAACAAATGTAAATCTTTTAACATGGCAAAGTTTCTCCATTCGTAATTATAAATTTATAAAAAATGTATACCAGACAAAGTTCGTTGTCAAACTCAGACTCCTAAATAAACGATGAAAAAATACTTCTTCCAGGGAAATCAAAATCCGATAAAATGTTAAAATTTAATTACGTAATTTCTAGCATTGTGGCATGTTTACAATAATTAATAAATAATAATTTTTAAAGAAGTCGATAAATGTAAAAAGAAAGTTCCGCGAGATGAAACGAGCCCAAATAGAAAAAGATAAAACGAGAGAGATTTCGAGAGACAAAACTTGATACACGGAAATAAATTGAAAAGAAAGAAGAAAACGGTTAGAACGGTTATAAGTTAGAATTCTGTCACGAAATAACGCAATTTCAAGATAATTAGAAAAATAAAGCTATTCATATTTAGAAATTTCTGGAATAGTTTTAAGTGTGTTATAAGGGGGGACCTGAGCAATAAGACAATCAAATCAACAATGATCTAGAAAAATGTAAGGAAATGTAAGATAAAATGATTATACGGAAACACGTAGACGTTTCCTCCATATTATTCCCCCGCTAAAGGCTGACTCGACTATTTTCTTCAATTTTCTTATTACTTTACAATATTTTGAACGGGGGAAAAATATATATTTTTTCGTGGTAGTTATTGCAACTGCACAAAGTGACATCTATCCAACTTTCACCTCGATGTGAAGTGAAAGTTGGGGGAGAAAGAGGATTATTCACAATAATCAAATTATTTCAGGCTACAAATTCATCTGTCTGACTACCCCATCTATCCAATTTGTTACCTCCCCACACAGGAGAATGAGCGTTCCAGTCACCAGCAATTATCAAGTAGGTATTCTGGAAATCATCAACGGTTTGTTGTAATTGTTCAATGAAGAAATTGGTGTTAGCACCACCTGGAAAATATATATTAATCATAATAATTCTCATATTCTTAATCATTATCTCTGCTGTGATAATGTACTGGTTGCTATGTCTGACATGATGCATTATTGATATACAGTAGAGCCTCGATTATCCGACCCCCGATTAATCGTCACTTCGGTTAACCGACCGTCCTAGTCGGCAAATTTCAAATATCCGCTAGTGATGTAGCGCTACAATATTTGGCTATGTCTTGGCTACTTTAATATTATTTTTACGTGTTTTAGCTGGCAACA
>NW_019387697.1:0-9946 GCF_000671375.1 Centruroides sculpturatus | reverse complement strand
AGACTAGAGCCTTAATCAGGCTAGTACACTAGCCTTGTTATTCGGCCAAGGCTAAGATGTAGTTTAGCTCTTCCTTCCTATCCCATGTGTCGAACAATGAGTAAAGGCCTTTTTTATTAGAATCCTAAAGGCTGCTATCTTCTAAGCAAAAGAATCGTGGCACTTCGTAGGGAAGAGAGGACTATGAGTCATTGTGAAACTACTATAAACAGCAAGAACTATATGAATTGGCGTAATCTTTTTTAATAATATCGTCTGTCTCCATTAATCATTAATTCTAAATATTATAATCTCTTATGTTGTTCACTATTTATGGTAAATTACTTATATTTTCTGCTCAGCGTATGTTTCGCACGGAACATGAGAAGAAGCAAATCTCCGCACGCAATAGGAATTATAACAATTTCAAATAACGAAAAACATTTTAAACGTATCATTTGCTTGGAGATTACAGTTCCAAATTAAGTTACAGAACATTCATTAATTTCATGGTTAGTAGAGAAGAGCACAAGGTAATTAGTAGAGCTTCGCGTTCAAATGCTTTAAATTAATTTTCACACGCTTGCTAATTTTCGTTATTATATAACATTAATAATCATTTTTATAGCTGATAAGAGAATAGTAAATAAATAATTGTTTTTATTGTGGCAAATGTTACATAAAATGTTCAGCAAAATATCTCGAAGAAAGGTAAAAAAATTTTTCGTATTGCTGGTTCGGGGTAGTTGAGATAGATTCTATGTTAGTTGATCAGTAATGAGGATGATTTGTTTTTCGTTAAAAAAATAATAAATAACACTTCTTCACATATAAAAACGTTTTAATGTTTTTATATATTTTATTAACTAAATAGTCGCTCGTTTATTTTACAGAAAATTACAAAACTTTAATATAAAACATTAAAGATATTCTAAACATATTGTAACAAAATACAGTATAAAAATGTAGACCTAAAATTTTTCATTTTATTAAAAATAAATATACATTCCGAATTATTCATAAAATTGTAAAACTAAGTTAAAAACAAATAAATTTATTTATCAGCAGTAGAACACAATTTTCAAATAAATTATCTTGATCATTTTAATATGTAGTTTCTCTGGTACGTATAGATTTAAATTGTTGAACCTGGAGCAAGAAAACACAATACGACATCAGAAAACTCAAATTCTGAAAATAAAGTAAATCAAAAAGTTCATTTTTATTTTTAAAAAATTTTGAAATCGAGAAATTATTTGATAATTTATTAATTAATTAACATATACATTTTCATTAAAATTATATTAAACTTTTGACTGAAATAAAAATTTTATTCGAAAAGAATTCATTAAATACAGTAATTTAATAGCCTATATTTATTTACGTAAATTATATGTTAACTATTCATATGTAATTATTTATATTACTTTAAGCATAGTATCTCTTCTGACTATTACATGGAAAAATTTCAGTCCAACATCCCCGCATGAATGTTTTATTATGTTGTGTATCTGTAAATGATAATTTGTAAAAAGTTAGATTTACGATAAAGTTTACGATTTTTATAACAAAATTTTCAATATTTTTTAAAATATGCGTTACATTAAATAAAAATAAAAGTCTTGTTTTTTAATTTTTGTATTTTTTTGCTTTTTTAACCTATTCAAATAAATCAATTTTACAATGAATATATATAAAATAATAACTCGATTTATTATATTATATTAAACTAGTATATTTCATTTATAATTGATTATAAAATGAATACAAAAATTAATTAAATACAGATAGTCCCCGTCTTATGACAGAGTTTATTTCCCTGACTCCTGTCTTTAAGTCGAACATAATTAATACTAATAATGGGCACGGTTCTTAAGACTGCACGTAAGTCTCTATGTGTATATATTATAATTAGTTACTGTATATATATATACTACAGTGCAATATAATGACGTTATCTAGGTATATTATTCTTCAAACAAATTTTTCATATTTTAATTAAATATTTATATTTTATTAGCAAAGGTTCACTACAGCATTCAAAGGTATTAAAAATCATAACAAGGAAACATTGCAATCTCAAAGTGGAATTGATTTTATAATTATTAATTATTATTTATTTAATTTATTATTAATTCAATCTTATAATAAAATTTAAACTCGAATGATAATTCCAGAAAAGCATCTCCAGAAATTAGCTTCGTTTTTGCTATTTGAGAACTAATCACATAAAATAGTTAGACGTGAACAAATTAACAGTTATTGTTACATAGGCAGTATTTTTGGTCCATTACTATATTATGCCCTACATTTAACATTTCACACTAACAAAAATAACTTTTTTAATACGCTAGATTTGCTAGATAATCATAAGCCACTGGGTCATTAAGTAGGGGACTGACTGTAGTTGAAATTATAGATAATTACATAGTGCACTCTTATTAGCCTTTTAAAAACTTATATATATATATATATAAAGTATACATATTTTATTTAACGTTAAAAAAATATTGTAACTTACGATGAATAAAATCCTCATTGAACAGTTGTTAGTTAAATGATAATATAAAGTCAAGCGAAGAGATTCAGCCTGAGAATTAAATTTCAGCATTATATTCGTATATACATTTAGAAAATAACTTTAAGAAATGAATATAAATCATTTTAAGAAATGAATATAAATAATTTAAAGATATTTTACAAAATAAATGAACAGTTTTAGTAATGGAAACTGTAAGCTGGATTTGTACGGAGTAATAGATCTAAGGAGTAAGTAATGTAGTTGTTAAACCAAATCGAGAATGTTGCTCATTTACGGAAGTAGACAAATTTGGGCAAATTTGCTACCTATTTCACGAAATAAACCTATTTCGTGAAACTCTCATTTTATATTTTTCAATAAGATACCGACTTCTTTCACTCATTTCCATGAGTTATTGCTTGTTTTTTATTTTTATTCTTTCCGCCCTGTTGGCACTAAATTCTTTTTATCAAACCCACCGTGGGTTCGGTCACTCTCGCAATGGAGAGACCGGACGGTGAGGGCTGGGGTCCGATATATCTGAGACGGTCCAGCCTTTAAAATTTCCTGTGGTTTTTCATTCCTACCGGATTTGTTCCCAGATCTTTAGAGCTTTGGTCTGACAGCTTAATCGCTCAAACGAAAATTAATTCTTTTTTTTTAGTTATTGCATAGAAAACTTTAGGCGAAGATTTATTTTAGTATTGTCTTCTTACATTAAGATTATTTAATGAATGATATTTTATATTTTCTAATGATGTTTATTAAGAGCAAGTTACATTAAATGTTACATTAAGACTTAAGCATATATAAAAATTAAAAATGTAACTATGCACGTAAAACTTCAAAACTAGAAACTTGAAAACAACGTAAGAATGTTTTGAAGTCAAACTAATAAAAATGCATTAATTAAGAACAATGGTATGTAGTTAATGAAAAATCTAGCAACGAGTTGCATAACTTTCTCGGTAAAAAGTTAAAATTGTAGAGAGCCATCTGTTATGAGAATTTATTTTTAAAAATATTATATTATTAATTTTTATCAAATGGTAAAAAGATTAATTTTGAGGTTAGCGATGACTTTATTTTAAAAACTTGTAAATGCTAATACTGTAAATACTGTAGTAAAATCAAATGTGACCTTACTCGAGATATGACACTTGACCTTCCTTCTATCTCCCCACCCCTTTGACCTTTTACCACCAAAATTTGATAGCATCAATCTCTCTATAAAACATTGCTATGAAAATTAAAACATGCCGTATAAAATTATCATTCTAGATAATATACAATTAAAAGACATTAAAATAATAACAAAAACAATTTCCAAGGAAGAGAAATCATTCACAGAAAAAATATCTCCGAAAAATAAAAAATTCATTCAAAGAAAATGTCAGAAAAATATTTAGATTTGAAAACGCATTTACTGACATCTCTAATGTATACACGCTCATTTCAGAAAAAATAGAACATGCAAGATGTGTCTACAATTCTACTCTCTGAACACGGTGCTGTTACTATTATTATTAGAGTGACATCCAATATATTTAAGCTATGTCTTAATAATTTGTTATTCGGCAAACAAATCATTTCAGTTTACTTTAGCTTTATGAACATTTCACTTAGAAGTTTATTATTTTTTCAAATTATTATAACACTGAAAGAAACGTTTGAAAATAATAGAGCATAAGCGTTGAAAAATGATTTCATTTTTATGCAAATGTAACGTATATGTTGCTTTGTATAAAAGGGTCGGATTCAGGAGTTATTGAGCATTAGGAACGAGAAACTGTCGTTGTAACTGTACTCATACGTAGGAAAAAGATGTTACATAAAAAAACCAAGTTTCATATCCATATGACTCGTAAAAATGATGCGACCGATGCTGATATTTCAAAAGCAATTGAAATATCGAGATCCAGTATGATCAAAGTTTTTTAAAGTTAGCAAAGAGCCAAACAACTTTCAGACGAAAGAATAGTGGTAGCAGGATATCAGCACCATCCATGGGGATGGACATATCGTCAAGCGTCGAGCCTTTTAAATCAACTGGCAATCTTCAACGTATTTTGCACTACTGCATGGCGTTATGTATGATCTTTGGACTTCCGTACCTAGAACGAAACCAAAGCTGAATAGCATTCAACTGAACCGTTGACTGGAATGGAAAAACGACGATTGGCACAACGTACCGTTCAGTGACGAATCGAAGTTTTGTACATCGTTCGGCGAGCATGTACAAAACTTCAAAACAAAACAAAAGTCCATGAGTTTGGCGTTTTACCCAGAAAGCTTACCATCAGAATGACGTTAAGCAAGCGATTATACCAGTGTGATGATGTGGCACTGTTTAAGAGCATTGTTAAACATTTAAGTTTTTTGAATACCACACTCAATGCTGCTGTTTATTGTGCGCTGTTAGATGATTTTCCTAATACCTCATTTGAAGATTTCTTCGGTAGTGACAGCTTCATTTTCCAACAGGATTTTCTTCCTACACTTAAGATAGCGTTGGATTTGCAATAGTTTTGTATGAATAACATTCACTTATGCTAACCTTATTCAAACATTGTGGAACCAGCAAAGCTTAAGCCTGGCTCCGTAAATGACTAAAACAAGTTTGATCCAGTATCACTTCTGAAATATGCAAACGACTCATTGATTCAATGCCGCGGCGCGTCGTGACGAGCATTAAGACCAAAAGTGGTTCGACTAAGTGTTAACAAACCAAACTACTTTATGGTATACTGATATAGAAATTGCATGTAATGCTTACTTTTGGTTTAACTGATTGTTTCAAAATAATAGAATGTTTGCAATCTTTAATAATTTGAAACACGCCTGTTACTTGTAAATGCGGTGATGTTAATAAAGCAAAAATAAACTGATATTATTTTTTGTCGAATAATAAATTATTAAACATAGTTTAAATATCTTAGTTGTCAGTCTCGTAATACTAGTAAAACAAAATGTGCAGACACATCTTGCGACAACACTTTGCATGTAACATTTTTCTGAATGAACTTACATATAAATTTATGTGTGATAATATCATCCTTATTCGTTCATTTATGTGTTAATCAATTCGAGTTCAAATCATTTAACTTTACCTTAATCCATACTATCTTGATTTTATTAACAAACTCGGAATTAAAACAGATAATTAATTTTAATAAAAACAATAATAAAAAATAACTAACAATGACTGGAAATTAGTCAAAATTAATTAATTAAGGATAACTTACCGATTTTGACATAAGTGATGGAAAATATAAAAATATGAGTAGTAGTAGTAAAGTACTAACGATCATTAACAATGAAAAAATGAATATTTCCGAATTAGTTTCAGAAATGATTATTTCTTTACAGCAAAACATTATTATTGTGTAAAGAAAACATAACGTCATTGTGTATTGAATACTAAAAGTATCGTTTATTAAATTCATTAACTTCCAACAATTGTAACATTTTGATTGTATATTTGCGATGATTTCATCTTTCTTACGATAATGAGGTACACGATTAATAAGATAATATATATTTTCAAATTGATGTTTTACTGTTAAATTTAAAAAAATTAATACTCCCAAATAGAAAAGCACTGTCAATAAGCCATAAAAATATCCCAGATTTATTACAACTAAATGAAATGCGGAGAAATGACGATTCCAAAAATCACAATTTCGTATTTGAAAAAAATAATATTGAGCATAACTTGTAGTAATCGTATTACTGATGCATGATAAAAATGTCAATAAAAACACAAGATAAGTATAATATTTTAAAAATATTTTATATCGATTTATGTTCTTTTTAATGTATATCACATTTTTCTCGTCTTCGTATATTCTGAGTATTTTGTAATAGTTCGATTTAGATGAAAAAGTGTTTATAACAGTTATTAATTCTGCAAGAATAAAGAAAGAAAGCCTACTTATCTTTAGCAAATAAATTTTTTCGCCGTAATACATATCTACATCAGCTGCTTCCATAAATCTTTCACAAAGTGGATAAAGAATTACACTCAGATTGTGAAGTATGCACAGAAACAAGATAGCAATAATGATTGCCTGATAAAATTTCCATAAAAATATCTGAAACGGCGAATCACTCCTCTTCGGAATAAAAAATCCTAAATATCTGCCAGCTTTTAAAATATATTCGATAGGCCTACTTTCCTTTGATGAAAGTTTTTCTCTCAATTCGTTATCCATTTGTCATGAATGATTTTTATATGAATAGTTTTAAATAGGCATAGTTTGCTTTTCCTTGAAAGACTTTCTGCAAGCTTTTGTAGCGGCTTATGCGTCATACAAATAAATCCTCAGTTGTTTTAAGTTAATATTTGCCATTGCATTACTAAATGCATGCATTTAGTAATTGCAGAAAAGCTCTTAATACCAATTAAATGATATTTACATGCTGTATTAGATATGATAAAATAAATATATATTCGTTATATAAGATACTTTAGGATAATACTTTCTTGATGAATTATAATTACTAAATTGTAATACGAAGATTATTATGAAATAATGAATAGAAACAGTGTAAATACAACATACAATCTAAAGTAAAAATTAAGTAAAAAAGTAAAGTAATAATAGTTTATGATTCTCAAACAGTTTCATCTAAATACATTGAGGAATATGCAAATGAATTACATAATAATTTAAAATTTACAAGTGAAGATGAACAACAAAACGAAATGAATTTCTTGGATGTCACCATTAAAAGAGAAGAAACAAGAATATCATTTAGTAAGTACGAAAAACTATGTAATACAGTAATAGTAAAACTATTAACTTTAAATCTTACTGTCCTATAGAAAATAATAGAAATGTTTTATTATGGAATTGAGAAAGATATTAAATCGAACAACTCAGCAAGAAAATATAGACATTGAAGTAAAACAATTGTTTAGAAAGTTTCTGTTAAATGATTATCCGAAGTATATCATTTGTAAGTGGTACAATTCATATTTAAAATGTAGATTTAACGTTAAAAATGACATAGAAGATATTTCTTATGTAAAGTTTCCTTATGTTACTAATATTTTTGAAAAATATAAACCGCTATTTAATTAAAGAATTTTCTATATGTATAGTTGCGAACCAAAAGAATAAGATGTCAAATATTATCAGTATAATAAACAGTGAAAATTCGCCCAGAGACCAATTTAAGATCGCTGGTGTAGTATACAAAATGTCACGTACTGTACATGTGGAAGTCCAAATTATTACATTGGAGAAACCGAAAGAAGATTGGAGTTGCGAATAAAGGAACATGAGGCGGCCATTAGACTGAGAAAAACGGAATCAGCATGGTTTTTACATTGTAGAGAATTTAACTGTAATATAAGTAGAAAAATACTAAAATATTGTACAAAATAGAAAATAATTTAGAAAGAAAAATTGTAGAACATTTTTGTATCGCCGAACATGCAAATGTACTTAATTTGAATGCTGGAATGGTTGTTGATGCATGCTGGGAACGACTGTTGGATATAAAGCGTAACCAGCGATTGTTATCTTGATGTATCCACTGAGGAGGCCTGATGACGAAATGCATTTGGGTCGTATTAATAAAATAATGATTGTTCCTTGCCATTTATTTGTCGTTTTTCTCTCTTCATAGAATCCTCGAAGTCGGAAATAGAAAAAGTATAATTTTAGACTCCTTCGTGGTCTAAAGTTTTTGCATGTTCTAGTAATTTATGAAAGGCCTTTTTTTGAAATGCTGTTTAGTTCTCTCTGTCTAGCCTCTTGGATTTCAGAAATTGACTAAAATTCTCTCCATTTCAAAGCAAATTTTAATTTAGGAAACGGAAAGTGATCAGTTGGGACTCGCCAGACTCTTTGAGGTTCTTGTTTATATCGATATAAATAAGAATAAATTGGGGAAAGAAACGAAATAAAAATTCAAATTAGAATTAATAATTACTTTTTATATAAATTAAAATGCAAAATTATATCATCGCTATAATTAAAGATATAGTAATAATTAATACAGTCGACCCCCCTATAACACGGTAGATACGTTTCGGTTTTCTCTCTTCATAGAATCCTCGAAGTCGGAAATAGAAAAAGTATAATTTTACTTGTTTTTAACTAAACATTTACTTTTAGTGTGCTAAAATAAAAAAACAATCTTTACTAAGTTCAGGGACCAAATTTATAAAAAGTTTTTGGTAGCAATGATTCAATTTAGTACAAGTGTCAGTCTTTAAAATATACTCCTTCGTGGTCTAAANAGGAATCACAGTTTACGGACTACGGCTGTTTGAAAGGTTTTCTTTCATAAAATTAATCGATTCTAGACTAATTCGACTCAACATTTCCAAAATACGTATAATTTTTTGGGAATAATCCATATAAACTATGCTATAAACAAAAAATTGTAGGATTACTTACCGAGTGTGCACCGTTCGACTACGCCGTTGCTTAAGCTTGTTTTCGTCGTGGAGATTGTTATTGAATGGCGCTCGCGTGCTTCCTGATAAATTAATTTTTGCGAAAAATTCGTTGAACTTTGGACATCATTAATATAAATATAATTTTTATGGATGTTAAATAATAGATCGTTTTTAGTAGGTCCGTTGCTCGTTTAAACTCAACGGTTTGTACAATATCCGCTATTCGTCTAGATTTGACCAATCCTGTCGCGACACGAGTCGGCGATGACGTTTTACCAAATTATAGGAGTTTTTTTTAGCATGTTTGTACGAATACTGTCGCAATTTTTTCGCCGTGATATAGGAATCCGAACTATAGGAACCCGTGTTATATGGGGGTCGACTGTATATATTATTTATATTTTTATAAATTTATTTACCGGCACCCGAACGATCCATAGAAATTTAGCGATCAACCGGATAAATTGATTGATCCTTCGAGGGTCATAGGAACCAATTTAAGAATTCTTGTTTTAGATATACGTTCAAATTATAAAGCCAAAAAAGTATCTTTTATTTTTAAAATTAAAATTCTTTAACAATTTTATTTTAAAATTATAATTATATGAAAGTAATTCTGAGTAAAAAAAAATTTTCAAAGGTAAAAATTACTAATATTACTATTTTACAATGATATTGGCAGTTTTGATTAACCAAAATATCTTAATGAATTTACTTCGTGAAATTGGCTATATACCACGTAATATAATATAATTATGATGGCAAAAAACTGATAGTTCTATAAAATAATTTGAAATTTTGCATCATTCATGATAAATAGAAAACATTAGAAATATCTTCCTATTTTCAAAATAAATTTAATTTGTTCTTTAAATGTAATACAGGTAACCCCCGTATAACACGGTAGTTACGTTCCAAAAAATTGCCGTGTTATGCGAATCCGTGTTATACGAAACAAAGAACTAATACGAAAAGGAGGGTTAGGTTCCAAAAATTAAAAAACATGCTAGTATATTTTCATAATTAAGATA
>NW_019387696.1:5228-9749 GCF_000671375.1 Centruroides sculpturatus | reverse complement strand
ATTTATTTAATTTTGTAATGTAAACAAAATATCAATGTCCATATTGAACATCTTTTTAAATGTTTAAATGATTGGAACACAGCAAAGTTCAAATGACAGAACTGTTTTTTATGTATTCATTCCTGATGAGGATTTCTAAATGATGGCTGAAAACATTTGAGCTGTAAATTTGTTTTTTATTGTTTGCTGGAAATTGCATTCAGGTGTTGGTTACTTGATTTAGACATAATGATGACAAATATCAAGTATTAATGAAAGAATTTAATATATTCAAACAACATTTTCAACTTAATACAATGGAACCTCACTTAACAAGCATAATTTGTTCCAGAATCTTACTCATAATGGGAAACACTCATTAAGCAAAACAATTTTTCCCATATAAATTAATGTAAAATATGATAATGCATTCCATGCTGAAAAAATACTCAAGTATTTTATGTATAACATTTATTCAAAGAAAATTATACAATATACATTGTTAAGGAGCATGAATCATCTTTTCTTCTAGCATGGATTGAACCAATATGAAATGCAAATTCGATTTGCAGGGGGGAAAAAATCACAGATAATATGTCTGACAAACACGCCAAATGATATGCCAAATTCTTGGGCTATATACAGGCTATAATTAAATATTAGAAATTAAATAATTTGACTAGAGGTAAGCAGTTATGCTGCCATCTCGTATTAAATTTAATAACCAATTCCAGTTAATTCCAGAAATGTCTAAATTAAAAATTAATTATTTATAATTATTAAATTTAATACAAGATGGAAGCATAACTGCCTATCTCTAGTCAAATTAATTTCTAATAGATATATAGCCCAAGAATTTGGCATATCATTTGGCATGTGTTTATTATATAATGTGCTGTGGTTGTTGATTTTTATATGTAATATGTCTGAACACAAGTTTGGAAAAATGTGTGATCACAAGCAACACTAAGATGCTAGAGGAATGAGTGCTAAACAGACTGATGGAGTATGTGCACAATCCGGGACTTCCCTTCTCCTCATCACTCATTATGCAAAATGACTCACTTGTTAAGTGAGTCATTTTTTCACAATTTGTTTTGCTCGTTATGTGAGGTTCCACTGTATATTCTGACAAAAGACAGAAAATTTACAATGCCTTATGAATTTACTGTCCAAAATCAAACTAACTTCTGTACAAAATGAAAGAAATTTTTAATACTGATAATTGATTTATAACAAAAACAAGAATGTGAATGGTGAATACAGCATTAAACATTTTGTTTTATAAAGAACTATTTTAAAGTGTGAGAATTTGATTTAAGTGGAAAGTAAAAGTTGATCTTGTTATATGTCAATGAAATGCAAGAATATTTCATCTTAAGCCTTCTTAACAAACTTTTCTGTCATTGCCATAATTGTTCACANTATTTGGTAAAGAAATATACTAGAAACTTCGACCAGAATTAATCCACTGAAGATTTATGTTATTTCTGTTTTAATTAATTAATTAATTTATTTGTTTATATATTCTTCCGTTATTTTTGCCTGTAAAATTTTTTGATTTAAATATTTTTATGTTCTATTTATGGAACATTTGCGTTCCATTTTTTCGACCTGAAGATGGCCTATTAACTAGGCTGAAAACGTTTGTTTTTGCAAATTATATTTATTTCTCGGCAAAAAAAGGTGTTTTCGTTATTATTACCTATATAACATTAAAATGTATTTTTATGTATGCTTTTGTAAAAGTAACAATAAAAATAAAATATATCTCTATATATTTTAGATTAAGTATATTTGTTTCATTCATCATTTAATAATAGAATAAAATTTTAAGAATTAATACCTGATGAAATTTGCTTTGTTAGCTCTTCTGTGTTTTTCTCTGATTCTTGCAGTCTCTAATATAACAATATTAAATTAGTAATCATCTAAAACTAAAAATGTAGTTTTGTTGAATTGCATATGTGTATACATATATAATTTTTTATTGTTCATTTATTTAAAAAAATATATATATAGAATTTTGTTAACATATATACACTGGAAACTTTATATTTTAAAAATATAAAAATGTATTTAAGAAAAACTTATGTTAAAAAAAAAAAGAAAAAAAGGCAATTCTCTGCATTTAACAGAGACACTTATTTAGCAAATTAATTTATTAAAAATGTGCAAAATTTATTCATATTATTCCAAAAAACAAATACATTTTAAAATATTGATTCTAACAGTTTTGAAATTTCTTCATATGAAATTTAACAAACCTTTTGTAACTGAGTCATCTCAGACTGAAGTGCTTCTTCACGACATTGAAACTGCTTTTGAATTTTAATTTTACCCTGTTGAAGTTCTTCAAGTTGAGCTAATAAAGTTTCCCTTTCTCTAACAGACTCCTTTCTTACATGTTCTAAAGCTTGTTGTAACTCTTCTTTTGCTGCAATTTCTGTACTTAATGCCATTTCCTAAAGTTTGAATAATAGTTATTTTTAAAATGTTAATTCAAACAAATCATCAATAAGTAATATTTAAATAAAATTTCAAAACTTAATTGTTCAAACTGATACATATTAATTGATATCATTATATTGCTATATTTTATGCTGAAAGCTTTATTTCTGATTCAAAATACTTATTTAAAATCAGAAGGTAAGTATTTGTATTTAAAGGATACACAAATTAAAATTATTTTCAAAAATAATTTTAATATTTCTTCAGAATAGTTTTGAATTTGATAAAACCAATAAATAAAATTTATTAAACTTAAATTCTAAATAATAAATTACAACAGTTTAACCAGTGTTTTTCACTTGTTTAAACCAATAAAAAATATTTTATATTCTTTGTTGATTTAAACAAATGAAAAACACTGGTTAATCTGTTGTAATTTATTATTTAAATGTCTTTGCTATCTCTAAAAATAAATGTAAAGTAATTTCATATTCTTGACGATATTTTACTAAACCTGCACAGTCCTTTAACAAATGGAGCAAGGAAAAGTCACTGAATTTACACCAATATCAATGTTCTTTAGTGAAATCAATATAACTGTTGTTGACAAATAATGAGTATTTGTTGAATCTGATTTGAAGTAATAATTGTTTAATATTCATATTTGTATTAGTGGTTTCAATATTCAAGTTTGTAGGTATATTTAGAGTATTTAAGTACTAAGGATGATAAACCAAATTCATTTTTTGAATTTTGGTCCTTTATTATGGACTGTGACAAGGCTGATACAATCATTAGTGTATAACCATATTTCCAGTTGGTCTCTGAATTATCAAATATTGCACTTGAAATTCCAAATGTTTGAAGTAGTTTATTAAACTTACATTGCCATGTGTTTTTATTAGAACTTGATTTGTTGATTTGAGTTATCATAATTTGATGTAAAAATTTTACATTGTCATCATTGGTATTTTTAAATCTGTAATAAAACCTGATTAGTCTTCAGAAAAAAAGGAAACAATTGATATCTGTTTGCTTTGGCTCTTATTGCATAACCTGGAACTGATCTTTTAATTTTAAATCGTTTTCATAGGTAAGTAATGTGAAATTTTACCAAGTCATAAAGTGAATCAAGTGCCCATATTGGGCTAGTGTAGAAAATTGAAAAAATTTACACATTAAATATTTTCATCTGTAATTTTAGATCTGTAATTTTTAATGCTAAACATAAATAGATAAATATCACTTATGGTAGCTGTTATTACATACTATGAATGTATGTCTCTTTAATCCGAAATTAAGTTCGGTAGACTATCATTACAGCTTTCAGGTTAGACACTTCTTTTATTATTTTCACATATGCATTTCGGGCTTATATAAATGCTAAGTCCCTCTTCAGTGCAATACTGTTTTCTCCATCCATTTGTTTCCAAATCCATTTTAATTTCGGATTAAAGAGACATACATTAATAAATAGATAACATTGTCGATAAGAAAATGAATTTTTGTAGTAAGGTCTTTCAAATTTAGATGAAAATTACAGTTCCAGTTAAAGATTATACCTAAATATTTATGTTATTCACTAATGTTGTCCATTTAAGTAAAAAGATTTCTTTTGGTTTGATAATTTAATATTTCTAAAGATAATTATTTTTGACTTTGATGCATTAATCGACAAAAATATAGAGTTCAAATAGTTGTTTACTTTGTCAAGCTTGCGTTGTAAGGTTATACGAGTTGGGGCCATTAATACCAGATCATCAGCATAGAGAATATAGTGGTATGTATGTCCAAAAATATGAATTCCTTCAGTATCACTTAAAAAATGATTGTCTATTTCATTAATATAAAAGTTGAATAGGTATGGTGATAATGGCTCACCTTGGAGTATTGCACAGTTTATAGTTATCTCTGGGAAAGTTTGATTGTCATAAACAATGCTAATACTGTAAAAGGAAAAAAAAAAATGCAAAATAGAATCAGAGAATTTATTTCCAGCACCATATGTTTTTAGTTTATTAAGTAAGGTAGGGACATGAACAGAGTCAAAAGCTTTTGAAATATCAATGAAGGCTGAATATATTTTTCTGC
>NW_019387696.1:0-763 GCF_000671375.1 Centruroides sculpturatus | reverse complement strand
ACATTGGGCTAATTTAAAATATATAATATATATTATATTTATATTTTAAATTTAACCATATAAAATTTATTTGTAAAAAGTTCTATTTTCTTAAATTATTGATATATTTGTCAAAGATTTAAACATTAATATTTTCATGTTTTTGTTTCAATACTTATATATTAATAATTAAATCCATTATTCCTTAGTTTTATTTATATCTTTGTATTATGGAGTTTCCAGTAGGGCTGTGGAATTAGTCATAGTCACAAGATTGGAATTGGAAGCAAATTTGTTGAAAGAGAAGCAAATTTGTTGATAGAGAAGCAAAAGCAGTAAAATGGACTAACTTCTCTTATATTGCAAAATCTTACTTTATGATTATTCCCATACTTCATGATCTTTCTTTGCACATCACTAATTACCATTGATTTTCTTTTCAGAAATTTATATTTGAGTACATTTTGTATTAGATAATTCTAAATTTTTATTGTCAAAATACTCATATATAATGGCTAAGAAGATTGAAGTTAAATCTAATCTAATGTTTTTAAATATTTACCATAAACACAGAAAAACATTTTATGTCAATGTATGGTTGAAGATAAAGATGATACCAATGATAATAAAAAACTTAAAAAAATGTAAGTACTTTCAGTTTTAATAGGAATACCTGATAATTTACTTTTAATAATAATTTTTACTGTGTTAAGTATTTAACATGTCAGCAACAAAATTAATAGTCAAAAGACAATACCTGCGCTTGGCTTTCCTTTTCAGCACT
>NW_019387695.1:0-9736 GCF_000671375.1 Centruroides sculpturatus | reverse complement strand
TAAATATAAAAAAATGCTTTAATTAGTTATGTTTTTCGAGATTTGGATAAGTGAGGGTGAGGGTGAGGTTATCCCCACCATCTCCACCCCATCATTACAATGCATTTACACATACACACCATGATTAAATTTCGTGTTTCAGGGTGAGGAAGAGGATGGTGGGGGTGCAGCCACTCCCCAAAACATCATTAAAATGCACTGTCATCGTACTTCAAAATTTTAGCCTTCTATCTTAATTAGAAATTGAGGAAAGAACTGCAAGATTTGAGGACATGATACGAAGCAAGTTAAATAAAAACATTTAATTATAATTAACTGAATTCTTTTAATTAAAATTAAAGTTTTTATAAGTAAAGCAACATATATAAAGGTTATATTATAATATAATCGCTTATAATAAATTCAGGAAACCTTCCGATTAGTAAACCTACTTGATCAACGAGATCATTAAGATTTATGATTGGGAAAGATTATTGAACTTTTAAGAAATTTCTTAGTGTTAAAATAATTTTGCTATTAATTCCTGTTTTTATAGTTCTTGAAGAGGTAACCGGTAAAGTTAATATCATGAAAATGTCGTAAGGTGGAACATCTTTTCCCATACGATTACATGTAAAACCAAATAATTCGTTCCAACGCGAAAAACATACTCAAATTAAAGCCAAGTAATACATTAAAAAAAATAACTGTAGTAAGAAAAACAAATGAAAAATGCGAACTAATGTAACGTCGTATGGTGAGTTTTTGTTCGTATCGTGGAGCAAAAATATGTTCGAATTTCATGTCGTANAATTATTACAAGAAGAGAAAATGTATAAATCAGCATATATCAAAGTCAGAGTTTCTTTCCATTGATTCTTAATCACAACTATTCTTTTCACAAACCTCTGAATAACGGCCACTGACGGGGCCATTGTTCGGAAGGTGGTCGTTGTATGGAGGTTATTTTTATGCAATTCAAAAGGAAACGTTCCTGAATAAATGGCCGCTGTTCAAAGGTAGTCATTGTTGAGAAGTGGCCTTTATTAAAGGTTTGATTGTATTTCAGATTTCAGACAAAGTTCTCAGCATTATCTTTCCTTAGGACAATTCTGGATCGGTTGTTATTTCATAGAAGCTAGTTTTATTATTCAAGAATAAAGTCTAAAATAAATGTACATATGCATAAAATATTATCATTAATTAAATTTTTAATATTTAATAAGATTTTAAAATTTTTATCTTATAAATAATCTTCTATTCATTATTAATTTAAATTGCAGCGTGTAATATTTCAAAGAAATTTATTCATAAAATATATAATTTGTAAGTAAATTTATGACAAATTATATGATTAATTTATAATTATAATAAGAAAAATATTAAATTTTAAAACTAGTAATAAATTTTTTCGATATCGCGCTGTTATAATGAGCTATTTAATTCATAAAGTTTGGATTTATTTTTATAGAAAATTTGAAGTAAAGTTGTGAGGTATGATAAAGCTCGAGCTAGTCACAAATGTGGGGCATTATCACTATACAAAAGCCATAAAAATAAATGAAAAAAATCAATAAAACAATAGCTTCATCAATCATCAGAAGACATTTTGTTGTGTATTTTATATTAGAAAAAAAAACTGAACTTTGGGGTCCTTCTGTGTCTGGGGTTCGAATAAAACCCAGCTCTCTGCTCTGGTTAAATAATGCTAAGAAGCTAATTGATAATAAAGAACTGCATATGAAATTAGAATGTGTTTCTTAGCTAAAAATATTTTAATTTTAAGTTTTTAAACTAAAATTTGTTAAAATACTTTGTGAATAATTGTATCCTTTGTTTGTATTTCTATTATATCATTGTAAAAATATTAATCGAATGAGTGAATTTCAATAACATAAAAGAACATTGTTAACAATATACACAGTGTTTAAATTACTTCTATAGAAGAAAGCATGAGAAAATTAAATTTGACACTTTCTCATATTGTTTAACAATACTTCAATAGTTTTAAGTAATGTTAACATAACCAAAAATTACGGTATATGTAGCCTATATACATTATATCTACCGAAACATAAAACATTAATTTAATATTATAATTAATAATATTAAGGCAGTTAAAGTATCAACCCCTCTCTGGGGATCCGGAATCAATTCCAGGCAGTCGAAAAACTTTAGGAATTTTTCCGTGGGGATGGTCTGTTCCGGACATGTCAGACTTCGTCCCTCACCACTCGATCGCCCCCGTTGTGGGCCTGGCTAAACCTATGATGGGNGGATGCTTCCTTTATTTTATGTAAAATAATTAATTTACTAGAATAAATGTATTGTTTATCTCGAATAATTCATATGTAATATTAATTAAATTTTATGTAATAATTTATATATAAAATATGAAGAAAACACATAATTAGCATCACATTATATCAAATATTCTACTGTTTTATTCAAAAGAATTAATTTCATAAAACATTGTTTATCTTAGTTAATTAATGAATCATTATATTTATAAATTATATATATAATTTAATTATTACAAGAAGAGAAAATGTATAAATCAGCATATATCAAAGTCAGAGTTTCTTTCCATTGATTCTTAATCACAACTATTCTTTTCACAAACCTCTGAATAACGGCCACTGACGGGGCCATTGTTCGGAAGGTGGTCGTTGTATGGAGGTTATTTTTATGCAATTCAAAAGGAAACGTTCCTGAATAAATGGCCGCTGTTCAAAGGTAGTCATTGTTGAGAAGTGGCCTTTATTAAAGGTTTGATTGTATTTCAGATTTCAGACAAAGTTCTCAGCATTATCTTTCCTTAGGACAATTCTGGATCGGTTGTTATTTCATAGAAGCTAGTTTTATTATTCAAGAATAAAGTCTAAAATAAATGTACATATGCATAAAATATTATCATTAATTAAATTTTTAATATTTAATAAGATTTTAAAATTTTTATCTTATAAATAATCTTCTATTCATTATTAATTTAAATTGCAGCGTGTAATATTTCAAAGAAATTTATTCATAAAATATATAATTTGTAAGTAAATTTATGACAAATTATATGATTAATTTATAATTATAATAAGAAAAATATTAAATTTTAAAACTAGTAATAAATTTTTTCGATATCGCGCTGTTATAATGAGCTATTTAATTCATAAAGTTTGGATTTATTTTTATAGAAAATTTGAAGTAAAGTTGTGAGGTATGATAAAGCTCGAGCTAGTCACAAATGTGGGGCATTATCACTATACAAAAGCCATAAAAATAAATGAAAAAAATCAATAAAACAATAGCTTCATCAATCATCAGAAGACATTTTGTTGTGTATTTTATATTAGAAAAAAAAACTGAACTTTGGGGTCCTTCTGTGTCTGGGGTTCGAATAAAACCCAGCTCTCTGCTCTGGTTAAATAATGCTAAGAAGCTAATTGATAATAAAGAACTGCATATGAAATTAGAATGTGTTTCTTAGCTAAAAATATTTTAATTTTAAGTTTTTAAACTAAAATTTGTTAAAATACTTTGTGAATAATTGTATCCTTTGTTTGTATTTCTATTATATCATTGTAAAAATATTAATCGAATGAGTGAATTTCAATAACATAAAAGAACATTGTTAACAATATACACAGTGTTTAAATTACTTCTATAGAAGAAAGCATGAGAAAATTAAATTTGACACTTTCTCATATTGTTTAACAATACTTCAATAGTTTTAAGTAATGTTAATATAACCAAAAATTACGGTATATGTAGCCTATATACATTATATCTACCGAAACATAAAACATTAATTTAATATTATAATTAATAATATTAAGGCAGTTAAAGTATCAACCTCTCTCTGGGGATCCGGAATCAATTCCAGGCAGTCGAAAAACTTTAGGAATTTTTCCGTGGGGATGGTCTGTTCCGGACATGTCAGACTTCGTCCCTCACCACTCGATCGCCCCCGTTGTGGGCCTGGATAAACCTATGATGGGCTGAAAAAAGTCCTCTTACTGGCCACATTTGAAAGAATTTAAATTAAAAAGTATTAATAATAATTATATATAGTAATTTTACACAGTTTTACAGTTGTAACTACTGTAATTAATTGTAATTAAAGAAGAAAAATGGAATAAAAATAACTTTTGTTCTATATCTTTATACAGTTATATCACACGTTATTTGTATTTATTTCCATATTTCTAAGTAAATTTTTTTAATTAAATAACTTATTAAAATATAAAATTACATATAAAGTTTATAGTAAACTAGTTAATTTAATTGAATTTATTAATTAAATGAATATAAAAATAATTTTTCTTATTCAGATCTCACTTTAAAGAAGATAATTTTAATTATGACTTTTGTTTTAAAAGTTATTCCACGTACTTTATAAAATTATTTTAAACATTTATAAATTAATGATGACATTAAATATTCTTTTTAAGTAATTTAAAACGTCGAGTAGATAATTTCTAACGATAAATTTCATTTTTTTTTCCTTTTTACGTAACGAAGTTAATGTTTTTTTTTTTTTATTATAATAATGGACGATAATCATCTTCAAATTTTTCTAGCATAGGTTATAAGTACGTTGACTTTAAAGAAATAAGGTCTTAAAATTGAACAAGTAGTGGGTAGATTCATTTTTCTTGTTTTGAATTGCTAAACCGCTTTTAAACATTCCACTAGAGCGTAATATATACTGAACAAACTAGGATCATCTATCACGAACGTTCAAGCAGTTCTCATGTTGATATTCAGAGTTTAGCCTCATTCCAACGTTCATCTTTGTTTACAGCTGGCCTAAGGAAGTGGAGAAGTTATCTTATCTCAGTCGATGAGGGAATTAAAAGAATAGCTAACTTTTGTTCTGTTGAATAATAAATTATTTAGGTTTATAAACTCTAATTCCTCGAAAGATTTATATCAAAATTTTAAATGCCTTACAGCGTATTACTCCTTTTTATGTTATACATATATATTTTTTTATTAATTTAATTATTTATTTAAAATTACTTTTCGAAGCCTCCTATTAATGTAATAACATTGAATAGACCTTTCTTTAGGATTAAATATCTTTTCTGAAGGGGGTTTTTTTAAGCCTTAATTTACATGAAAATAAGGCAGGGAAAACAATCAGATAAGTAAAGATATACTTCTTTTTTTTTTCTTATTCTGTATTCAGTAAATTTATCAATTCTTTATTCAGTAAAATACAATGAATTTGATCTCGATCTTTTAAATATTTTCTTCTCTTTATTATATAACAGGATCTATTATTGTTCCGATTTATTCAGAATAATCTGTTTCCGTTCCGAATGAATTGTATTCTTATAATTAAAATTTAGATAATAAAAACGATGATGTAACAATAGACATTTGTATACAATTCAGTTTTTTATTCGATAAAATCGTTCGAGAGAAATCGTAAATTACCAAAATGATTGATGGAATTTATAAAATTCGATCTTTACTTACTATCGAGATCCATCTTTATGAATATTGTCTATCGTTTCCCTTCTATTGTATTTATTCGTATGTGGTTCCTCTGGATTCTTTAAAGCATATCGTAGCGTAAAGACGATAAAATCTACAAAGTTGAAACCTTAGATGTCTACTAAAAACTTCTAAGGTTTCGGCTTAGGACTGCATTTGTGAGTGCCTCAAGTATTGCTAAAAATGACCGAACAGTTAAATATTTAAAGCACTAAAACTTTGTGAAAGTTCTGAAGAGTTGCATTCTATATCAATATCTTTTTATTTTTATATTAATAGTATTAAAAGAATACAGGGTGGCCCAAAAGTCAGGTTACCGCATTGTAAAAAATGAAGAATTTTGTAGTTTCTTAATTGACAAAGTAATAACACCTCACAACATATCTTCCCTTATAGGTTACTGTTGGAAATGTCGTTTTTTACTCTTCCTTTAGTCGACTTCCAACAGAACTGCTACAATAATTAATTTCCTTAATAGTAAAAGAAAAATACATATATATATTACAAATATTGTAAAAATTGTTCTAAAAAATTTCGTCAATTTTTCAATTAAAAAAATTTTAATAAACTGTAAAATCAACATGTGTGTTGTGAGTTGTTACCAAGTCAATTAAAGGAATTATTAGTCATTATAAAGTTGGTTTTATAGTAAATCGGATGTAAAATGTAATTTAGTATTTAGTACAATGTTAACTGACTTTTGAGCCGCCTTAAATTTATAATATATTTCTCTTCTATACAATCCAAATTTTCAATACTTTAAAAACAATTATCTAACAATAGTTCTGCCTAAACGTTGTTTAATTAGCAATAAGCAACTTTAGTAATTCTGCTTATTTAGGACAGTGGGATGGACAAGGCGATTAAAACGTCATCCTATCGCTCCGAAGGAACCTAGGATCAAATTCGGACGTTTCAAAAAGCCTAGAAATTTTTTGGGATGGTCTCTGCCGGATATTTTCGTGTCCTAACCATTAATGGATACAAAAATAAAAGCCCTCTTAGTGTCCACAAGGCATAAAAAGTGAAAAATAATTGATTTATCTAAAATAATAATTAAGAAAAATTGAAATAATGTATACAAATAATTCACTACAAACAGTGATGCTTTATAGCTTCGTGGGGCCCAGGCAAATTTGAATTAAAGTGCCTCATGAGGTACAGTACTTTAATTCAACTTCACACATGTTTCTTCAGGGAAATGTGTTAGAAGAAATATTTTATTATAAAAGACTGATTTGGGGCCCCCTGTTGATAGGGACCCCAGGAAATTGCCCCCTTTTTTGTTCATAGGATTACGCGCCACTGATTATAAAGTGTAAGGGCCTATACATATTCGTAGAGTCTACTATAGTTAAATTTACATAAATATTAGTATTGAATCTTTAGAAAATAAATCTATTATTTTTTCTATTAAACATACTTTTATAATATTTATTACTATAGAATTAATTTCCGTATTATAATTTTGAAAAAATTAAATAATTAAAAATAGTATCATTTAATTAACTTTAACTTACTAAGTAATCTCTAAGTTTTCTTTGTTATCAAATTACTCAAAGGAAGAAGAAAAATATAAATTTAATCAATTTTAACTAAAGTTACAAAATAAAAATAATGAATAACAAATGTGCGAAACTTTCAAGAAAGATTAGAAAACACTTTCTTGAATATCTTATTACATATAGGCCTATGTATATAAGCTATATAGGCTACATTATATTAATATAAGTTTGTATTTTTCTTTTAATAATATACATAATTAAAAAAGAATTTGAGGATAAACATTACAACAAAAATATAAAAATAAATATTAATTTATTAAGTTCATAATTATCAGAGAGGTAACACAAAAAAATTACTATATTATATACAATATATAAAAATAATTACACACAGTAAATAGATCAGTTTATCTGTTCTTTATACACTTCTAAATACTTAGACCAATCTACACCAAATTTTTCATACTTATTCTTTAGGACAATTGAAAAATATAGGCTACTATGAAACCTATTTCCTTTATTTCTTTCTTATATTAACTCTTAAATCCTTTGACCAATCTACGCCAAATTTTTATAGCTACTTCTCCAGGACCCTGCAGAAAATATAGGCTACCATGAAATCTGGACACCACACTCCTCCCCTTGACACTTCGTGATAAACATAACAATGGTAGGCTAAAATTACCAAACGTTTAATATGGTTTCGTTTTAATGTCTGTCCTTATTACGTTTCTCTCGGACATATGTTTTGGTATACCATAAAAACGTTCACTCAATTAACACATTAAAAACAACATTTAATAATTTAGCATATATTAAAAACATTTATTCAAGTTTGAATGTAATATATTTGATTTCAATTAAAATATGCTAACTCATAAGAAATTACAAGAGGTACAGTACTTGCCTTGATCCCCTGTAAATCTGCCTTGAGCACTGCAGATACACCACTGCATAAGATACATTAAAAAATTATGTTTTATATAAGAAACTGAAGGCAATCAAAAATATAGGAATAAAAATAATAATAAATTATTAAAAAAATATATAAAAATATATTATTAAGAGAAAAACAAGCTATTTGAAAATTTACTGTATTATATTTTCCAGCTCGTCTTATAATAAATAAATAAATAAAAAGTAACTGTTATTTACCTTCATAAAGTTTAATCACTGTTAAAACTAAAAATTTTAAACTGGTTTTTTTAATAATTAAAGAAAATATCAGAAAAATAAATAAATTTTAATACAAGAGAAAAGAAAATTACTTTTTTATGCTTTCTTAATAACCTAAATATATAAAAGCTTATAAAATAAATTTATGTATTTAGTTACTATTTAGAGTCTCTTAGAGACCAAGAATTACCTCTTTGAGGCCATACGATATTAAAAATAATATTTTATTTTCTTTGTAAATATTTTTTTAATGTTTAAGAAATGCAAAGAAATGTATAATTTATTCCATTAATTTCATATTTTCGGCTCTTGTAATTACGTGGAAAGGCCCTTTCTTCTCCTTAACATAGGTAAATAATTTCAAGTTCTAAATCTAAATAAAAATAAAAATTATTGGACAGCTGTTTTATTTAATTATTTATTGTTATATATTTATTTATTTATAAATAATAATAATAATAATGAATTATTAATCATACAAGAATTGTCACAAGATCAGCACGACTATTTGGCCGGGCCCCATATTTGTAGGGCCTCAAAAATATTTTTTACTAAATTTTCTGAAGCATTTCTTGCTTATTAAGAAGCAAAAGTGTATATTTTTAATCAAAATTTTAATAGAGTAAGGCCTCAAAAAATAAATAGTTCGGGCCTCTTTTGGCTTTCCGGGAGGCCTTACATTTTGTTCAATAGTCAATAATATAAATAGATTTCGTAATTCAGTAAAATATGCCTAGTTTTTCTAATAAACATTTATGCTTATGTCTAAAATGTATTTTTGTTTGCATAATTTTAGATTAACGTCAGTTCACGCAACATGAAAAAAAAAATTGTTTTAATGGTGATTACGTTATCTAAAAATGGTGGAAATAGTTTCCTTGATGTGTCTTCACGTACAGAAACATAATGCTGTCAACTACATTTTTCTATGATAAATAATGTTTAAGATACAGAGCGTGACAGACAGAGAGAAAGAGAGAGAAAAAAGAAGGACAGTATGGAAATTGTAGTACGTGTAGATAGAACAAATTGTGATTTATGAAACAAATAAAGGGTTATGGAAAATATGATAGAATTTATACTTAAAGTTATAATAGAATTTATACATTTTATTATACTTGTAAGGTAAGCTTACATAGTAATGGAAGAAAAAGTGATTTAAATGGAAGAACATCTCAGGGGCAATTTTTGTTTTTTAAGCATTTACTGTAAATCACAAGTTTGGCCATTATTCATTTTAGTTGTAATGTTAAATAGTATTCCGAGATTTTATGTGGCCACAACTAGGTTGACATAAGGTGAATCTGATAAAGAATTAATGGTAGGTGGTGGCATTACACGGTCCTAAAGTGCTCTTTTCTTTCTTTAAACCCACGCTAGTGAAGTAAAGGTGTGATTTACCAGTCGCTCCTGAAACGCTAGCATTTTGATTATCTTTTCTGATAAGAATTCAAGTTTCAAGTCATGAAAGATATTCATATAGATTATATATATATATATATATGCATGCTTAAATATGCATTGAGGAACAAACTCGTCCATTGACCCATAAACTAGATCGAAAACAAATATTGTGTATA
>NW_019387694.1:0-9529 GCF_000671375.1 Centruroides sculpturatus | reverse complement strand
TTATAAATACTTAAAATTCACCCATACTTTAATTTAATCTACAGTATTTCCGCATACACTCAAATCAGTTTAGTTGCGCTACCGAGAAACGGTAAACAATGTAGTAAGCTATCGGCCAGTTAGCAGAAAAATTCTATCCGAGGAGTCGAAGAAACTCGTGCAACCGGTCCTAAACCTGGTATGCAATATTTTATAATCCATTGTTGCAGTTGGTGTTGGAAGAATGAACGTATTTCACGCTCACAATCCAGCGGATTGTCCTGTAATTAACCTCGTCATATTTTACAATTTATAGGATAACTCGTGAATTTATATGCGAAACAATAAAACGTGTTTAATTAATAATTCCATTTTTATAGCAATAATTTATTGTGGTAAAACTAAATTGATCCATTGATTTTATTAACGTTATATTACCGAAATCTGACTTTTGGGAATGAGTCGTAACGGAATATTCTGGGCAGGTAATACGGAACGTTGTCTACGTGACAAATGTACACGAAATCTGTTGTATAAATCACGTTGTCGTCCTACCATACTTTCGTTTGACATTTGTATAATTACAGCACGCTGTAATACAGTTTCGGATTTCGATTTTCGTCCGTAACTACGTAATGTTTTGTATTTTTCCATGTAATAGTGATTCGGATATACGTAGTTTTATATAAATAAATAAAGTAAAAACAATGTAATAGTTCGTAAATAGTTTCTTCGAATTGGCAGATATACGCTGAAGGGTCACACGGCTCCAATCGACCAAATCCGAACGAATGACAAAGGTACGGTCTGCGTCACTTACGATTCAGTGGGAAGAGACAGAAGTCTCCGAATGTGGGACTTAGCAAACGGTGAGTGATTTACTTTACATATTTACGAGAGATTTAAAATCATTTTAAAGAGAACTTTTTATCGAAAGTAAACGGTAAGTCACCTTAATTACTGTATAAAAATAATACAGTCCACCCCCTATAACGCGGGTTCATATAATGCGGATTCGTATACCGCGGCGAAAAAATTGCGACCGTATTCGTATAAAGATGCTAAAAGAGACTCGTAAAATGCGGTAAAACGTCATCGCCGACTCGTGTCGCGACAGGATTGGTCGAATCTGGACCAATAGTGGACGAGCAGCCGAAATACACGCTACGGAGAGTTTAGGCGGGTAAGTTGAGTTTACTATCGTCTATACAGTATATAAATTAGGTACTGTAAGTCTAATACAGTACTGTAATTTTATACATTTCTTGTGAAAAAAACTTTTCTTATTCAACGGCCATAAAAATTATTTCTTTTAATGATGTCTCCAAAGTTATTTTTCTGCGAAAAATTCGCTTATCAGAAAACGCGCCCGCCGTTTGGTGCGCTGCTCCGCGACGAAAACAAGCTTAAGCAATGGCGTCGTCGAATGCACACTCGGTAAGTAATCCCACAATTTTTTGTTTATAGCGTAGTTTATACGGATTATTCCCAAAAAATTATACGTGTTTTGGAAATGTTGAGTCAAAGTAGTCTAGAATCGATTAATTTTATGGAAGAAAACCTTTCAAATAGCCGTAGTCCGTAAACTGCACACGTGCCGGGCTGTGATTGGCTCATGTATTTAAGGATTCCTACAACGTGAAATTCTTATAAAGTGGAACGTATCTACCGCGTTATAGGGGATCGACTGTACATTTAGGCCAGGAGTGGCAAATCTCTGGCACGTGACGTATCATACGATTTCTGTTTATCACCCTTTTTTTCTCCGTCCTTTCGGTTTATCACTCGACCATCCTTTTTTATATTTATTCTAATTAGAGCATATTCGTTTAATTTCTTCACATATCGTTACTCCAAGTCTAAAACTTTGATACGCATAAAGATCTTCAAAGCTAAGTATGCTTACTACATATAGTAAGCATACTTAACTTTGAAGATCTTTATGCGTATATGGCGCGCGAATTCAAAAAGGTTCGCCATCCCTGATTTAGGCTATTACGTTACTATAATATAAATACAAGTTAGTTAGTTACTTGAACAAAATTTGTGAATGATTGTTGACGTAATAGATTCGGCTTTTATCAAGTAAGATTCTTTTCTTACCGAACCAACTCAAAGGGAGACGTCTTTCGACGAATTTCTTTTCACGTTGCATAGGCCTACTCCCAAAATAATTTTTTACTTATAATTGTCGAAATTCATATAGAATTAGGCATGCTATAAATTTCGTAAGGAAATACCCGACACCCACGATAGATACGATTTTAAAAAATCCCCTAGTGCCCACGGAACGGAAAGAATCAAAAACGAAAAACAAATTGATTGCGTTGAATGCTGCATTCATTCGATAATTTGCTTTACCGAATGAATGCAGCATTGAAATCTTTCTGCGCTTGTGTGATAATCTACATCCCAATCATTTTATCCGGCATAGATTCGTGTCCTTTAACAAAGTGTAGAAATCCATTCGCTAGTTTATGTACGCACAAATTAACAGAAAATACAAAGTTGTTTAAACGTTACAACGAAATGCTAGTTGCGTGGTGTCGTTTAAATATTGTCTACAGAGAGAATTAGCTGTTTCGTATGCTTATTTAATTGTACGTCGTCGTCATTATCGGTGCTATCCTAAGTTAAAGATACGAAACGAACCAATTCGAATGCCAAGCTTGGTTGTGTACCGTTGTGTATTTGTATTGCCTAGGTGTGTGTCTGGCAGTCTTCACCCCGGATCAAGCCATTAGTTGTTGCCAACTTTTACCGGACGGAAAAGCCGTGGTGATGGGTCTGTACGGACGACAAAGCGTGGTCACGCTCTCGCTCTGTCACGAAACCAGCGTGGAGGAGCAGACGAATGACAGCTCTACTTACGGCGACAAACAATACGAAAAGCAAGTGTTCCAAGTAAACGAAAAAGAGAGTTGATAACGAATGCCAATTCTTAAAAATTGCGTGATTTTTTAAAAAATTCTGTAACGTTTTTGTGCCTGTAATAAAAAAATGTAAATTTTTAATATAGACAATAAATATTTATTTGATATTTATTAAGAAAAATAATTTAATATCCAATTAGATTCGAGAATGTTTTTTAAACAAAAAAAAAAAAAATTGCACACAACTCGATCGTCATTTTTGCAAAAATCAAATTTATTTACTGAGTGTCAAATTCTGACTATACAATTTCTTCTATAACTCTGTATAAAATTTGATAACATTCACTATAACTATTCAATTCCATTTTGATCGACGTTCGATATATTCCATCTCTTAAACACAACGTACAATACTCTTTAAGCAATCAACGTAACAATGACTTTAAAGTAGGTGCAATACAAACAGAACGGAACTTACTTTAGAAACAAAATTAGTAATTTTAAAATGCTAAATCACACTAAAAATATTTTGGTTTTTTAAATATCACTTTTGGAATTTATGAAATTCCAAATTGACTAATTTTTAATGTGCTAACACACATCTTATTATCCTTACAAATAAGCCGCAAATAGTATCCTATTACTTAACTAAATTCTTTGAGAACAACAACAAAATTTATTTCCAATTTAGGAAGAATAATAATCTGATGGAACAACAATACTTATAACAACTAAAGAAGCTCTGTTCTTATAAACATTTCCTTCTTTTACAACTAAATCACATTTTCCTTTCTTTGCATTTTAATAAATGTCTCATTTATAATTCTCATATTGCACATTAATAACAAAAACACTAAACCCTACTTTTAAAGTTCATCAGAACCATTCAACAAAATTACCTACTTACTAAAATACCAAACAATTTAAAATGCCATTGAATAATTAGAGTGCCATTTTGTAAATGGCATTTTTTTTCGTGTGTGTGTATATAATATATAATAATTTTGGTCAAACCAAATTAATTAAAAAAAATTGGCATAAAATTATGTATCCAATTTGTAAAATGGCACCTGACTGGTAATACAAATTATATACAGAATAAACTTTGTATGATAAAGAAGATTCCATTATTATGGAGCAAAATTCTTAGCTTAATAACTAAAACAAAATACTAAATATTTTCGATAACAATACCACTTTTAAATGGTAATTAACTATTAATATTCTAATATTTATACAACGTATATTGACAATAATCAAAAGTTTTTTCTGTTGAAAACATATCACAGCTCCTTTATGAGCAATAACCACATCTTAAGTTCGATGTGCAAATATACCCATTGGATGGCAAATTATAATAATAAAAAAAACTGCAGAATTATATTCTTGTGTGATAAATAGTGAGTATAGTCTGTCTCCAAACTCTGCAATGGCAGTCGAATTGATACGAAATTGTTGTTGGTTTCCCGGAGGATCTATCAAACTGAAGAGAGCTTGAAGAACAAAAATATTATTATTAGTATAGTATTTCTTTTTTGCAATTTACATCAATTATACAGGATAGCCCAAAAGTCAGTCAACCACTGCAAAGATAATGGAAGCATGAAAATTAACTCAGACTTGCCATTTAATTTTGTTACATTGAGTTTAAAAGAATATATTTAATTCTGATAATTCATATTTACTTGTTTTGTGTGCACATCAGGTATACTAAGTTAAATGACTTTTGGGCCATCCTTTTCGAAAGCTATGTTAATTACATGAAAAATTCTGTATCAAATTAAAAAGAATTCTGTAATCATTATGTAATTTACATAAAAATGAATTATTATTATTATAAAAACAATAAATTTTATGCCAAAAATTGCATAAACCTTTTAAATTAGCAATAATTAATCAGTGTATATGTTTATTTTAGATGCACTATATAATATTATTGAAATTAACTTATATTGGTAGAATTTTATTCAATGTTTCCATTTTAATTGTGTCTCTGTATTTCAGAAATTACCGTAATACAGCACAATAAAATTTTTGCACTAGTTAAAAAGATTATTAACAAAATCAATAAAAACAATATAGTTGCAAACAGCTTCTTTCCATGTTAATCTTTAACATGAAAAGATGATGTCTGGAACTTTTTTATTATAAATTTTGGCATGGTCTACGAATGCTAGCCTCAAGAGAACTTAAATTTAAGAGATTTATAGTGAAATGATGGAGAAATGGGCAATATGCAATTTTGGATCATTTTTAAAAAATACCTCTTCCAATGTTGCATTAAATAATTCAGAAGACTGGCAGGCAAAGTATCTAACATCTCTATCTCTGTCCTTTTGAAGAGAATACATGACTTGACTTAATAGTTCATAATGTGCTACCTGAATCTCGGGAAAATAATCTGAAAGGGAAACGTTAAAGTTAAATTAAACATTGAAACAAAAATAAAATACGTTAAACTACAAAAGAATATAAACCTAATGGAAGTAAAGTTTCGGTTAAACATCTGGCAATTGCTAATCTAACATTGGGAACGCTATCCCAACTGAGTGTAAATAAGTGAGGCACAATTTCTTGAATGTACTGGTCTTTGGGAAGGGAATTTTCCTGAGCAATATGCTGACAGAGTAAAGCATATCTACAAATAATAATTTTTTTTAAAAATTTGATATTATTTAAGTAAGAAGTTAAAGTTTAAATTTATTGTAGAAAAATAATTTCTTTAACACTTACGTCTGTCTCAATACCCATTTTGATCCACACTTGAATTTCTTTTCAAGTTCTATTAATAAATTTCGCTGTAGTTCTGCATTAGAGCTCTGCTGTAATCGCTTTAGCATTACAGCTATCTGAAAAAAGCAAATTTATGTAATTGCCTTTTCACATTATTTCTACAGTAATTTTGAAATTATTTTCCGGCCATTCAATTTAAAATTTACATTGCAAAACAGAAACTTACTGCTCTTATTGCAACTCTTCGAACTGCACACACTTTATCTCTGACTAGAATTAAGGTAATAGGAATTAGATATTCTTTGACATCAATGGGACTGTACAAATTTGTAAGGGATATTAATTGCCTGTTTGAAGGAAAAATAAAATAAAATAAACCTAAAGAATTAAGAATTACTTTTTTTAAAAAATACAGAAAACTAAATTATTTTCTTCTGTAAGAATTTCAAATTATACTAACTAAATTAATTATAAAATAATAGATTATTATTTACAATAAATCTTTGAAACTAAAATAATACTTACTCAGCTAAAGTTAATCTAAACCTCCAATTTTTATCATTATCTAATTTTAACAATTCATTTAATTGTGGAAGGAAATCTCTTCTTTTTAACGGTTGAATCCACTAAAATTATTGAAATATCACATTTATTATTGGCATATAAATTCTGTAATTAATCTAAATACAAAATAACAATAAACATAACATAAATAAACATTATTATTTATTATAGAAACTAATAAATTTCCTATATTTGTTCTAAATTGTAAACTTGTACTTTCAATCTTCAGGTTAAATTTATAATTTACACCAATAAAAGTACTGGCTCACAATGTAAAAATGAATGCTAGAAAATTAGAGATCTTCAAATTATATTGCTTCTTGAATAATTGTTTTTTTCTCCTTTAGAAGTATAAGCTAACAAATTTAATTATAGTGTAAGATTGAAAGTTTTTCCATCTGTAGTTATATCTCACACAAGCTAATGTAAACTAAAAGTTTTTGTATAAAAATAAGGATGTGATTTCCATAAAAATTTAAAGCAAACATTCAATTCTTGCAGTTCTTTTCCTAATTTTATTTGATTAAATGCTTTAAGTATATCCTGCTTTTTCTTGTTTTACATTATTCTACATATATATTTATCATTATCAAAAATTCTATTGAAATTAATACACAAGTAATAATCAAACTTGTGCATACATTATTATAATTTGCTAAATGATCTGCCAGATTACCTATCAGACTATATTCAGGCTAATAACTAAACTGGCAGATTGGCAATATGAATATATCCCATACTTTTTACTATGTATATAATAATAATTAAAAGATATTTTAATAGAAAAGAANCTTCATAATTTTTTAATATTTTTAATTTCATTCATTCTAAAGAAATTATTACAATTTCTAAATTTAATTTTTGTCTTCAAATGAATTCAAATTCTTGTCCAAGATTAGTTCCTTATTTCGAGACTAGTCTACAATTACTCTTAATTGATATACTAAATCAATATGATAGAATCATTTATACTAAAATGTTTCAAATAAAGTGATTTTATCTGAAATATTATGTCAATTATAATTATTTATTTAAAATATTAAATAAAAATATCAAGATTTTTAATCATGTATTGAATGCTACTTTTTTTCCTGTTAATCCTGTAATTTTAATTTATTTTATCAACAGTATAACAAATTAATTAATCTATTTATTATTATACAAACTTAACTCATTAAAAATAGTGGAAGAAAAAATAAAACCAAACACACTAAATACATTTTATGAAAAAATGAATTGTTAACACAATGTTTTCTGCTGCAAAAATACAGGATGCATAGGAAAGTCCCTTTAACCAGAAAATTCTTGCTAACGGAAAGAACTACAGCTATGCAAGTGAGTTAACGGTATAGTAAAGCGACTATGCCTGACCTAATGCAAACGACAGCATCACCCCTAGTGGCAAAATTTGAAAGATAGGCAGTGCAAATCGAAAACAAAAACAGATAGAGCAAACTTTCCAATTAGAAAGTTTTAGAGCATCAATTAATTAGTATGAAAAGACGTGGTTCATATGGATAAGATAAATTGTCGCCTTTATACCCAAAAATGTCTGAAAGTGATGCATGCCATTTTGTTTGAAAGGAATAGCCATAGCCATGAAGAAATACACACAATTTATTGCATAAAATATGTACTTATGTCAATACAGTTTGATAACATCACACAAAAAACAACGGAAAGGCAAACTGTCACACAGTGATAACAAGTTAATGTCGAGTATGTTCGAAAAGTTCGCCATTGCTCACGATACATGCCATTGTTATCAAATCAAATCATATGCATATCAGCAGAGAGTTAAAAGCATATCTGCTCCATTAGGCTATTAGTGCAACAATGCCAGTTTTATCTGTCATTTGGTAAAATCAGTAATTTTAACAAACTCAGTGATGCAATTAATACATCATTCTATCAGTAAGAAAAATTTGAATTTGAATGTGGTTACCTAGAATACACCTTTTGCTAATAAATAGCATTTGTGTGTGGCTAGTAACGTATAGACAAATTATATAGTTTGCCTATCACATTTTGGTTCAAAAACAGCTTTTAGAAAAATAATCTTTGATGATATCATTTATTAAATGTTGAAAAAATTTTCTTTAATTTATCAATGAAAATTTCAAAATAAACTATCTTTGCAGTTAATATGACAGATTTTGAGAGTTCTGTAACAAATTTTGTTGCAATAATTTCCAACAAGAGTAAATAAGTGTTTAGAAAAATAAGAAAAATTTTAACCTCAAACTAAGAATGTGATGGTTTTTGTTAGACTATTAGACTATTAATGCTATTTGTACTCTTTTTAAAGATGATCTGCTTTTATGGTTATGAAAAGATTTCAGCTTTAAAAATTTATATATAGTACAGTAGTCATCACTGAACATAGATCAGGCTGCAGTTAACATGCCATCCAATAGATAGGTTTAAAGCTTTGATTCATTGCATGAATGTTTTACATAATTTAAAACAAATTACAGTAATTAATCTTTATTTTTGCTAAATATCAACATGATATCTTGCAAAAATTTTAACAAAATTAAGAAAATCAAACTTGAGTCATAGGCATCAAAAAACAGATCACTGCATCACTCCCATCAATGAACATAGACCACTGCATGTTTAATATTTTGTTGCATCACCTTTTGCAGCCAAAACACCTTCCATACATTTTGGCATGCTGTTGACTAGATGTTCACATTCATCTGCCGTCAGCTGTCCTAACTAACTATCTGGAATTCCAGATAGTTAGGACAGAAGCTTTTACTCCTTCAATTGTCCAAGGGTATGTTTTTTGCAGACGTTTCTTTGTAATGTTCCACACATTCTCAATTGGTGAAAGATCTGGGCTGTTTGATAGCCAAGGAATCAAATTTATTCAAAAGACTTTTTTTTCTATATTTTCATTTTTTTATTTTGCTATATTTATTTGTCTGCCCTTCCTCTATGTACAGTACTATATGTAAATAAAGACAATTGTAATTTCTTTATAGTAAATTTCCTTACACATGTAATTTTTTAAAGCTGCATTCACCAATGAATGTACTGGGTGAATCAAATATAGAAAAACTCACAGAAAGTAGCAAGAGGAGTTTGGAAATACTGTAATTCAGACTGGGTGCTGCTATGCTTATTACTGTATGATACATGTGAAGAGAAACAATTATTATTCTTGCAGTAGTCCATTGTAAGTAAATGTTAGATTTAAAACTTTAAATAAATAATTTATAGATAACTCTCACTTGACATGGCTGAAATTTGATTCTTCTTGTAATTATAAGAACTGTAAGATAATTCAGTCTTTTGAGATAAATGCTTTAAAGACTATTATACATCCGAAATGTATTGAACTCTTTCCTTGTATAACTTTTTTTTTTTTTTTT
>NW_019387693.1:0-10700 GCF_000671375.1 Centruroides sculpturatus | reverse complement strand
AAAATCATTGCTAGGGTGCCCCTAGTGGGTGTTCTAGCAGCAGCGGTGTCATACCGTGGTATAAATAATAAATTCATATTACAAATAAAAATAATAATATACTGAATTTCTCATGGTGTACCCTACTAAATCGCAGTCAAAAATGCAAAAAATCACATCTAAAATAGTACAGTAGAAGCCAAGTTCTTCAGGGTAATCCTTAACTCTTTCCCCCATGGGGGAATTTTAAAAAATCCCTTCTTAATGTGCATTCTCATGGCATATCCTACTAAAATGCAGTCAAAAATGCAAAAAACCACATTTATTGTTATTTTAATATTGTTATGCAAAAAATTGAATAATAGCTAGGGGCGCACTTAGTGGCCATTCTAGGCATACCGTTACAGATATATGGACACACGATCAATGGTTTATATTATTAGATGTTTAAAAGAAAAGGCTAGATTAAAGACTAAGGATTATATATAAAAAATTAAATTATAAAACAGGAAAGTTGCTAATTATCCTGTCATATGCTGAAATCATTACTGAATCCAATAGCCTTGTATAATTAGAGAACAAAACTTTACTCCAAAACTCAGAATTTTAGAGCAATTTTATATTTATTATTTCAACAAAAATGGTGAGTTTATAATGAACATGAAGCACAAACTCTCCAAAACATGGATTTAGTAATTGGACTCAGCAACTATTTCAGTATATGACAGGATATGTCTACATGACTTTTCATTAGACTTTTAAACATTTAAAATATTTATATGGAACACTGTATTCAGCATTCTAAATTTTTTTGAAAGAGCTGAAGCTGGTTGATATAAAGCAGGACTGTGGAGTCATGTAAAAATGTACTGACTCCGACTTTTCCTTACCATCCGACTCCGACCAGGGGCGGACTTGTTACCGAAAGAGACCCGGAAATTCTGATGTCATCACATGACCTCAGAATAAAAGATTCAATAAATAGAGTTCTAATAAAGATAGAACATAGAAACTTTTTATTCCAAAGCTAAAAGACTCCTCTAAGTAATGACACAGTCAATATATAAATATGTATTCGATAATTTTTACTTTTCCGGCTGTTATATATAACAGAGAGAAAGTGTAGTGCTCGGTCAAAAAATGACCCTTCCCAAATTTTTACATTTTTGGATTCAGGGCACCTTGAAATTTCGAGATACGCAAAAGATTTGAGGTTTCTTTTCTATATGTGGATGTTAGATTGTGTGGGGAGGGCATGATTTTGTTCCCCTGTTTGAAGCCTAATAATTTCTGTGGTCAGAGTGGTTAGAATTGGAGTCAGATGGTTTAACATAGGAGTTAGTTATTAAGCGTCAAAGTGGTTGAACTAAATCATGTCCCATACATGTTCTAACATCTTAGGCGAGAACATCTTAACAAGTTTACTGTACTATTATAAAATGACAAAAGAAGTTACTTTGAGGGTAGAGACCAGTTTTATTATTATTATTATTACAGTAGAGTCTCGAAAACTCGGCCTAATGTGGACCAGAGGGTGGTCGAGTTTGTGTAAATGCTGGGTTATTGGGAATGGGGTTAAAAAAAATAAATATGAGTGTTTCCTCAGAAAACACAGTACTGTACTTGTATGTATTGTTTACTTGAGAATACAACAGAGAATAAACTGTTCAAATACCCTTAAACAAAGGAAAAGTACGTCCTTTATGAAGGCATAGCGCCTTTACTACATGAAAATGAAAATTAATGAATACACTGTGTACAGTAATTTACCTGATAAGACAGACCTCAGAAAAATACTTTATGAGANAACTAAATCATGTCCCCATACACATTCTAACGTCTTAGGCGAGAACATCTTAACGGGTTTTACTGTACTATTATAAAATGACAAAAAAAGCTTACTTTGAGGTAGAGATGAGTTTTATTTTTTTATTTTCGTTAATTTTGAACGCTAATAACGTATAAAATATTCATTAAGAGATATGACACATGACCCCTTTTATGTCTTCACTCTGTCGATCTTTAATTAAGAACAAAAATTTTATAGTATTAATGCCCCTTTATACGCAAGCTACAGTGCCACATTTTGTTTCTTAAACTTTACCCATTCTGAGATATTGTTTGATATCACAGAACAGAAAATAAAGAAATTAAACAAATTAGACACCAACACACACATGCACGCTAATTTTTCCCTTTTATTGACTTTTTTTGGGGGTTAGGGAGGTCTCCAAACGTGTAGATTTGCAAAAAAGACTTGGAGGGTCAAATATGAGACATGATTCCAATACTTTTCCATTTTATATACATAACAAGTTGGAAAGTAAAAAGGAGTCAGAGTCGGTGGATATTTTGACAACTCCGACTCCAGCTAAAACACCAAAACTCCACGACTCCGACTCCACAGCCCTGATGTAAAGACAAAAATGCTTCTCTTAAAGAATGCTGTCTTTGGTTTCCTTAATATTAGTTTCTTTTTTTTTTATCTGTGTGAAGTTAAATGGAACTTCTCTGTAATAATTTAAAATATTTTTAAGGCTGCACCTCTAGATACACTGTATCTGTCTTCACCACCACCACCACCACCACCACCTCCATCCACTACCACTGTTGTTACATCAGTTACTACAGTATCTACATTACCTACAACTCAGTCTACTATTGGAGACACACAAACTGTTACGGTTCAGGCAGAACAGTAAGTATGCATTTTATATTGTGTTTTTTAGACAAAAGTATTGAAAATTTAAAATGTAATAATAATTGTTTTGAATACCACTGCATAATTTCTAAATATTTTAAAATTTTATAAATATGAAAATACTCTTTTATGTTAATTTATTATAAGTATGATAATGAAAAATAATTATATGCAGTTAATTATTTTTGTTATATGCACAAATATAGTATATTTCAAGTTAAATGCATAAACAGAAGCATCTAAAAAACATCTTTCTTAGAATTACTCTAATATAAAAAGTAGCAATTTACATTGATTTGAAACATTTTTAATTAATTTTTTTTTTCTTAATTTTTAGAAAACCCTCTACACCAGCTAGTTCCACAAGTGAAGTGCAAGAATATTTAGAAGTATTAATTCAAAGTCCTGTAAGATATATTTATTATAAAAAAGTAATATTCTACAACATATTTTTTATAGCTAAGTACTGTACTTTAGCTATAGTATAAATACATAAATTTTTTATTGCATTATCCAAATAGATTATAATTCTAGATTTTACTTATGGTGCTGGCTGGGGGTGACTTACACCCACAGTCTATGTACTCCTCCACTATGGCACTCAGCTGGCTATCGCATTACTTTGCATGTTATATATGTATATATATTAACATCCTGAAGTTTGTTGTATTGATACTAATCCCAATTCTCACCATTACTGGCAAGCACACCACTTGTTGTGGGTTCCGCTCTGGGCTAGTTCTTCCATAATGTTCTAAATTATTTAATAAATTATTATAATTATTAATTTATATAAGAGATGGCACCTAACATCTACTTCTAGTATCAAATTACTTAGTTTCTAATTATTAATTATAACCTAATAATACCCCAATTAATTACAATGAGAGTTTAGATTAGTATCAGTACATTGGGCTTTGGGATGTTGATATATATTCATATATATCATGCTGGGTAAAGCAATAGTCGGCTGAGTGATTATAGATTTTTGATATGATGATTATTATATATAAGGTTGGCCAAAAAGTCCATGTGATTTTTATTGATAGATGGCAGTAAATATTATGAAAAACAACAAACTTCTTTTCAAATATTAAAAGCATGTAACTGTTTGAAACTGATATTTTGCCATTCACTTTTTCAAGTGTTAAGATTGATTATGTTATGTGTTCACTGTCAGTTAAAAGATGAATAAACAAAATGAGCACCTTTTTGTCATATTATGTTTTTTTATTTAAAAAAAGGCAAAAAAACACTGCAAATCTATAAAAAGATATGTATGGTATATGATGAGGATTCTTTGAAAAGAGTATGTGTGCCAGAAGTGATTTGCAAAGTTTTGTTCTGAAGATTTTCTGTCCAAGATACATCATGCTCAAGCAAGTCACAAGAGATTAACATCAACAAAGTGAAGGAGCTAATCAACACCAATCCACACTATATCACATGGCAGATTGCAGGCATTCTCTAAATATCAAAATTGAGCATGGAAAATTGTCTGAATCAGCTTGGTATGTTAGCAAGCTTGATGTTTCGGTTACACACATTGACTGAAACATATATATTTTCTCAGCTATTCACTAAGAAAATGTGAGGAAAGAGCTCCATTTCTGAAACAGATGATAATGGGCATTGAAAAATGGATCATGTACAACAAATATTGAGTGAAAACAATTGTGGGGATGCATGGTGAGTCACACAAATCACTTCAAAGACAGGTCTTCCCAAACAGGATCATGCTTTCAATTTGATGGATTGGAAGGGTGGTTGTATTCTATGAGCTGCTTTCAACAAACAGAAAAATCAATTTGGTTGTGTACTGTGATTAATTTTCCTTTGTTTCTGAGGAAGGCATCAAATGGCACTTGGAATGGTATTTTTTGCCAAGAAAGACAGGAAACTTTTTGAGAATGAATTATAGAGCTAACCAAATGATAGCAATGGTTGTAAATCAAACTGGCCTATACATTACTGAATAAAGTTATTGCTCTCTTTAAAAAATCACCTTTCATTTACACCTTAAAAAAACTGCATGGACTTATAGGCTAGCTAACTATATATACTTGTACATATATATACAGGGTGTCTCATATAAAGTGTTACAAGCTAATTTCTCAAAAACAACTTAATAAAATTGTCTGTTTTCATTTTTTTTATGGTTTAAAAGGATCTTTGTAAAAAATGATAAAATTATGTTGCTTATTGTCCTCTTTTGTAGGACAGAAGGCAATTTTGAAATTTCAAATTGAACCATACAGAAAAGTGTATATTTTTGGATTCTATGGGAAAAGATAAAAGTTTATCTAAAGCATTTTTTTTTATAATGAGCAATTATTAAAAGTTACAGACAGTTTAAGTTTTGAGTTCATTCAAATTGTGATGACCAGATGTAACTGACAAGAATTCAATACTTATACTCTTTTTTGTTTGTTTTTATTAAATACTGTATTTAAATTGTTGACCATTGTTTTATGTTTGCCAAGATGTTGCTCATAGTCATTTCTCAGTAAATTCTACTTGTAAGTTTGAAAATTGTTTTATGTATAATTAAATCCTCTGGCTTTAGTAATTTGAATGTTTTTTTAATTTTTAATAGTTAAAACGTGACTTTGATCCTTATAAATTGTATTAGAATCATTGGGCATTTATTACTGGATGTAATATCATTGATTTTAGTATATGAATCAACTCATAGTTTTGAATTTCCCTATAGAAGTAATTGGACTTCAAAATACTTTTGAGACATGCCAGAATAATGACATATAACTTTATTAGGTTTATATTAAAAATGTTCTTGTTTTATCATAGGGAAATGATGATCACTTAATAGTAGTGTTGCAACAAATAGTATATTAGGCCTCAGGCCGAATACCAAATATTAGGCCAAGAGAATGGCTGAATAGCCGAATATTCAGCCAAACTATTCGGCTTGATTAACACAAGTACGAAAATTGGCACGCAAACCACATTATGGCAAGGACCTGCTCTGTATTGGCCCACTGTCACTACGCTTCGCCAATCACGTTAATTCTTGACAGTTGTAGCAGACAGATAAGAGCATCATGGCAGTATGTGATAAATGATGATATCAAATGTGGATAACAATGAAATGGCCTACATGTGTAAATAACAGAAAAAGAACAGAGAAAGACTGCAAAGTGAAAATGTGAAAATAAATATGAAATTGAGTTGATAACATAATCAAACAAGTCGAAGCAGCTTATTGGCATGAAATTTGCAGCCGTCAATGCCAAACAAGTGTTGTCATAGACTTCAGAAAGCTAAATGCTACTAATGAAAGTCACTTGGTGTGCACAGGTGAAAGCCTGGGACTATTCAGGCTACCAAGCTATCTCGAATCTGTGAAATCATAGCTGTGACATATACCAACGTCCTATCTGTCTCTTTTCTCTGTTATCACCAGGCTATGAGTCACGTAATTATAAAATGGAAAAACTACGACGGAAAAGTGACGAATCGAAAGTATCGTGAGCGCATATTATGATGTATGCACAGGCATATGTGGACTAGAGAGATAGAGGAAAGAGAAAGGAAAGAGCAAAGACGAGCACTTATAAAGGATAGACAGGGTCAGACCCTCAGATGTGTGTGACGATTCTCGAACGAATATGTGTGTACGTGTGCTGATATTTGTAATTATAAATTGTAAATACATGTGACTAATATTATTATTTTTTTATTTTGTGCATGTTATAAGTTATAAATAAATATAAACAAACAACACTAACCTGATACCATTAAATCTAAATACCAAAATGATTAATTTACTGTGTTTTTGTTATTTCTTACTCCTGTTTTTAGGTATTCGGTATTCGGCCGAATAGCGAAAAATAGGCCGAATACCGAATAGTAACTGAATATTTGTTACATCACTACTTAATACATGTAATGGTTTTAAGAATGTTGATAATTATCATAAAGATTTATTTTATGTTTAATTTTTTTCTTTGCTGTTTTTCAAAGATGCTTAGTAGAAATTATGTTTATTATGTTTCTAGTTCATAAGTTTATTATGTAAGTTTATTATGTTTCTAGTTCATAAAGATAGTTTTTAATTAATTCATTTTATATATAAATATGAAATTCTGTAATTAATCTTAATTTAGGAGTTTATCTTATGACACTTTTATGTAAAAACTTAGATATAAGATTTTAAAAAGTACTGAATAAATTTATCCGAGATCCACTACGTCACAAAATCAATGAACTAGCATAAAAGAACTACTCACTTTGAGAAGCAGACATTTTTGTCCATTTTTAAAAGGACATCCTCAGGCTCACTAAAATGTACACAGATGAACGTTTTCATCCAAAAATGGGCAAAAAGATTCACATCTCAAAGTGGGTAGTTCTTTCATGTTGGTTCATTGGTTTTGTGGTGTAGTGGATCTTGGATTAATATTAACCTGTATTGGGGCCTGTTTAACCTGTATTTTATAAATTTATGAAGAAAAAATTTAAACTTACTTTTTTTTATTAATTTTCACATCAATAATACCCACTTTAATTTTCAAAATTTTTAATAAGTTACATTTCTATTATAAAACTTAAAAGTATCTATAAATACATTGTTTATAATTAAAATAAAATTAAATACAAAAATTCACACCTAAACGCTAATTCCAGCAGTAATTGAACAAAAATTTTTAATGTTCGAATGTTTTTGGCTGTCTTTTAGAAGCCCTCCTCAGGAATGTATGAAACACACAAAAAAACAGTTCTGTCATTTGAAAATTTCTAACTGTCAAATACAGCTGTGCTCCAAATATTTAAACGATGTACCATATGATATAAAAATTGTTACGTTTACAACATAAAAATTAAATATTTTTAAATAAAGCTATAAATAAATTATTATTATAGCATTGTAAAAATTAGCACGATGTAAACAGTGTGGAAATTGTCTTCTTTTACAAAGCAGAAAGATGAAAAAATAATTACACATACAGATATTGTTGTGCATTGTGGCAATGTAAATAATACTTCCACGATTGTGGAATAGGAATATAATCAGAGTTAATGCAGTTTTCCTTTATGGTTTCTATATAAATCTCAAGAGCCTCCAATGAGCGTAAGTCATGTTGGTCAAAGGCCCTATGCAAAGGAGTAGCTTCATCCTAACATGGGGAAACCCCGGGTTCGGTAGCATACTGGGCTATACTTCCACTTGGACACATCATATTTGTGGTCCCGTAATCTAGTCTCAAGGGATCTGTATGTAGATCCGATGTATGTTATCTGACAATTGAAACATTCGTCATGCAATGGGATGCGGTACACCCCTGGCGCTTTCTTGTCATCGGACTTTCTTTAGCATTAGATAAAAGTTGGAAAATATTCTGTTTTCTCTTATATGTTAAGTGCACGTTCAACTCCTTAGCAATTTTACTATAAATTTGTTGAAGGGACGGTTCATAAGATAAAACCACTTAGTTGTGCTGTGCATCATTAACCCACGTGCTGGTAGTAGTTATTGTAGATTGCTGGTTGGCAGCGAGCCTGTCTATTAAGGACTGGTGGTACCCATGTGCTAATGCTATACGTTTGATGCGTTTTAGTTCGCTGTAGATATTGGAAGTATCAGAGCAGTGGGAATAAGCCCTTGAGACTAGGGCCTGAAAAGCTGATACGTTAAATGGCCAAGTGTCTGCTGAGTTAGCAGGTATGAAGAGAGGACTGTATGTTGGTTTGTGGTAAATGGTCGTGGTTATATTTTTATTTGCCGTAGTAATCTTGACATCTAAGTAGTTAACCTCTGTGTGACTTTCCTGGTCTAACATTAGTGTTATGCCATAGGCACTGTTGTTAAAGCCTTCTAACACTTTCTCTATATTCGGTTTGATTTTCCATATAATCAAAATATCATCCACATACCGCATGTAGCTAAGGATATTTGTTTGTAAGCTTAGTAAGACCTTTTCTTCTAATTTTCGTAAGACAAGTTCGCACAGATCCCCGGAGATTGGGCTACCCATTGGTACGCCCCTTTTTTGGATGTATGTTTGACCATCAAAGTAAAAAAAAGGAAGAATAGCATAAGAGATGTGTAAGCTCTAATATTTGGGAATGGAATCTCTGGCTGTCAGGTGTAGTAGTGAGAAAGAAATCTCTTAGTGCACAAAAATATGGTTCCAAATGAATGGAAGGGAACATTGATACAAAATCAAATACAATAAGATATTCATTCCCATTTAAATTATGGAGTTTGGCAAGTAGTGCATTGGAATAGGACACAGTAAAGCCATATGCATCAAGATGTTTTTGTAACAAGTGATGGATACATTTCTCTAACAGAGAATCTGGCTTTATCAATCACAAGTCTTAATTTTTGCTTGGGTTTATGTGTTTTGGCAAATGCGAAAAGGCAGGAGATGTCAGGGGAGCTAACTACTGAATGTTGAAGGCCTAAGATTGTAGCAAGGCCATTGCGTGTGAATCTATCGACATGACTTTGTAGCTTTGTTGTGTAGTAGGTCTCAGCAGGTTGACATTGAGTGTCAACTATATATTGGTGTAATGCACTGACATAGGTTGCCCTTAGCATGATGGTGATTGCCTTGCTCTTATTCGATTTGACCATTGTGATGTTAATAGATTGGAGCCACTTCTTACTGCATTTGATGTAACTCCAGAATTTATGTACATTAGGTTCAGGCTTGTAACTTTCAATTGCCATCAGCGCCTTCCATTGAAGATAGTCCTTGCGAGTGTCTGGAAACTCATTATTTCCTCTGGATAGTAATTTTTCCATGCTGGGAATGAAGGAAAACGGATTTGGTGCAGCTGATTGAGGCACGAACATAGGACCAAATTTGAATGCCTTGTGGAAGTATTCTGGAGGAGATATGTTGTCCCAACATGTTATCACATTATTGAACTGAGGTTTAGGATGCAGTTTTTGTATTTTTAATATCCAATTGAGCTTTTTTTCATATTTACGTTGCAAGTTATGCTTGACACTTGCTTCTAGATCGATTACTCTGGAGTTCACCTATTGCAGGATGGTAAAATCTTATCTATGTAAGTTCTCCTCAAGATTGATGAGTTGTTTCAATTTATGGTACATCAGGCATCTAGTGCGTTGAATAGCTTTTCTGAGGCATAAAACTTGTACTTTAGGCAAAAAGGATTCACATCCATACAGAAGTTTTATACGAAAGATGGACATAGGGAATGCTCCGTTGTTGCGACAACTAATTAAGAACATCAGCTTCTCTCTTATTCTTGTTAGGGATAGAACAGCTTTTCTGTATAGTTTGGCTGGCGTTGCCATGAATAAATCAGACAAAAAACTAGCACAAGTAAACTGGAACTATACACTAAACACAAAAATTCACACCTAAATGCTAATTCCAGCAATAATTGAACAAAAATTTTTAATATTCGAATGTTTTCGGCCGTCTTACAATGTTTTTTTACAACGCTATAATAATAATTTATTTATAGCTTCATTTAAAAATAATTAATTTTTATGTTGTAAACGTAACGATTTTTATATTGTACATCATTTAAATATTTAAACATTTGGAACACAGCTGTATTCGATGGTTAGAAGTTTTCAAATGATAGAACTTTTTTTTTTCCATACATTCCTGAGGAGGCCCTCTAAAAGACAGCCAAAAATGTTCGAACATTAAAAAGTTTTGTTCAATTACTGCTGGAATTAGTGTTTAGGTGTGAATTTTTGTGTTTAGTATATGGTTCCAGTTTTTCTTGTGCTAGTTTTTTGTCTAAAATAAAATTAGTGGTAATAACAATAATAACAATAATAATAATAATAATTCGACAGTGTTCCACACAGTTGGCTGCTACATATTCTACACATGTACAAAATACATCCATCACTCATTGCATTCTTCGAAAACACTATGCAGCACTGGAGAACAACACTGCATCTCAGGGTTAGTAACACTTCCATACAAACAAATGAGATACTCATTAGGCGAGGAATTTTTCAAGGAGATTCCTTGAGTCCTCTCTGGTTCTGCCTAGCCCTGAA
>NW_019387692.1:8626-11286 GCF_000671375.1 Centruroides sculpturatus | reverse complement strand
AAGATTCTTATAGAATGTATATTATATTTACCAGAAAAGAAAATGGATGAATTATTGCTGTTAATTTTGATAGTTCTGCTGGTTTAGCAACAATGAATCTGACTACATCTACAGTAATAATACCAGAAACATCCATATATTTATATCCACCATAACTCTGAGTAACTGGCATGACAATGTCAACTGACTAAACGACAATATAAAAAGACAATGAAAAAGTATAAAATACAACAATACTATATAATCCAATAAATTATGTATCATACCTTATTTCTGAGAAAAGTGGAATTTTTCTCTTATCTCCCGTTTTAATTTCATAACTAATAAATATATTTATTATAAATTAACGAAATGGCGAGTTATGAAATTATTTATATTTTAGATAATAGACATTTTATTTTTCTAGAATATACATAAAATATCTTACTTGAATCCGAGATATTCGACAAGAAGGAGAACGACTCTTCACACCAATCCCGTATTTATGAACTTCTTTTTAGTTTCATCTAGATGAACTGCTCCAGGAATCTTTAATAAGACAAAAACATTGTATCAGGAAGTTGATAATATTTATCTTACAATATTGTATATTTACTGTCTACCTACTCCTATGTAAGAACTAGATCTATCCGTGTGGGCCACTTTTGCTTTTCACTTATGTTTAAATTTACCTAGTGAACATTTGTCGATTTGATGTCAAGTTTCATGTTGTCACATGTAAACTCATTTGCAATACGTTGTCGAAAAATTAGACGAAGTTTGATAATAAAACGTTTATTAAATTCTGTTGACTTCTTTTTTTCATAGCATTCATGTTTGTTGTAATTCTACTTCAAACTAATTTTAATTGCGCGCAATAGCTAAAAAAAAGTAAAAAAAAAAAAAAACGTAACGAAAAAGAAAAATTAGTAAACAAGCAGATTTTTAACAAATGAAATAAGCAAAAATTGTTAAAAATTGAAAAAAAAATTTAGCTAAAAAGTTAAATTCGATAATGTAATTTCGGCGTAAAAATTTTAGTACTTCATATCAAGGATTTCCTGGAGTAACTTATCAATTTAAATTTCACCTAAATTTTCATTTAGAAAATTTCTAGTGATTTAAATATATTACAAATATAAATTAGCAAACTTTTAGATGATCTGTATATTATAAATCAAGATACGAAAATCTGAGAAAAATCAATTCATTTCAATGCAATCGTAAAGATCGATTGAACTCTAACGAAGTCGTACTTTGCGCCATCTTTTCTCGTTGATCATTGTAAAAATTGATCTTATTTATCTTTTTACGCACCGAATTCTAAAGTATTGTTTGTGTCAGGAGCTAGACCGAAATGTATTCTATTTGCAGGCAAAAGTGATTAAAATTGGTTAAGCAATTTTGGAGGAATTACCGTTGCACAAACTTCAAAGTCCTCTCTAAGAGATTTTTGCTTCGCTTCGCCCAATAATATCAATAAAACAAGTACATTATTTAACCTTTTGTGATATACATTATTAATATGAATGTATCATTAATAGAATTAAAGAATAAATGTATAAACTTTTAGAATTAATTTTAACGATAGAATGAAAAAACGTATTTAAGAAATATATCATTACCTCAATAGGAAAAATAGCAAATGTAACGTTCTGTAGCGCATTCTTCATTCTTTAAAGACAGTAATTATATAAATTTTTATAAACATTTGTTAGATAATATCTTTTTGCAAAAATTAGTAGTATAATTTATAATGATAAATAAAATACTTAAAATGTATTTACCAAGACAATAATTTCGATCATTTATTTAAAATAACGAACTAACTTCAACAAAATTATAACAATACAATAAGTTACAGTAAGTTAATTTTATATATTTAGGTTTTAAATATACCCTTTCTACTGATTGAATTTATCGGATATTTTGTTCAAATTTATAAATACCATTTTTTAATCTGAAAAATAAAACTCTTTGTAACAAATCGAAAGTATCAAAAAACGGCAACTTTCATAGAACTCTTATTGATCGAAAATGTTGTAAAATTTGAAGTGTTAAAGCTAGCGACTTTTATTATAAACTTTTTAACTTTTTTGTAACTAAAAAAAGAATTTGATGGAAAATTTGCCACGTGTCATTGGAATAAAACACAATACTAGTGTTTACTACGCCAGAATTATAAAACAGGACACGGTTTCAAAAAACAAATCTACAAACTTATAATTTTAATTAGGCTGCAATTTGAAAAAAATTGTAGAATTACAAATTCCTACTGTTGTCTGATGTCTGTCCACTCGGCTGTCTGTCTTTTCTTAATCTCGAGAATGAAGGTAGATGGATGTACCCCGAGACAAAAAAAGAAAAACTTAGGGGCAGAAAGATGCATCGATCAACTATATATGAAATATCGTGAACTTCGGATACAAACCAGAAGTCACGGTATTTCAATTCAAATATTTTCTCTGAAAAGAGTTAGATTGATGACCGGTACGACTCTGTTGCTAACGATGCTCTACAAAGACAAGTTACAACTAATTTCAGGACGAAAACATATATTTTAAATTAAATAAATTTAAATTTGATTAAATAAAGCATATATTTTAAATTAAATAAATTTAAATTTGATTAAATAAAGCATATATTTTAAATTAAATAAATTTAAATTTGATTAAATAAAG
>NW_019387692.1:0-4624 GCF_000671375.1 Centruroides sculpturatus | reverse complement strand
CTCTCGGTTAATAGTGCTTTTAGTGATGACAAAGAAAACATTGTTTAATTTATATTAATATGTATCACTTAAGAAAATTTTAATAAAGATATTTAACTTAATTATGAAAATATAGTAGCATGTTTTTTAATTTTTGGAACCTAACCCTCCTTTTCGTACTAGTTCTTTGATTCGCATGACACAGATTCGCATAACACGGCAATATTTTGGAACGTAACTACCGTGTTATACGGGGGTTACCTGTAGTTCGTTTGACTGGACATAAAGGGAAAAGAAGTGACAATTGTTTAAAGTAGGTGCGCTTAGCAAAGGAGCAAAGAAAAATTCTAGTACTGTTGAAAAAATTATTTAGCAATTATTTAATATGAAGAAATCTCGATCCTACAATAAGATTCGTTTTTAGTCTTAAACTTAGCTTCATGGCTGGCCTGTCTGCTAAGCATGGTTCATTAGCATTACTATAATTCAAAGACCATCAAACTGCTTCAAAACAAAAACCGAATTAGTGTGAGGGTCTATAACAGGTGTGGCCAAACTTTTATCCCTTAGGGGCTAGTTTTTTGGTAAAATATAGTCTGCGGTCGACTATGAATATGAGCAAACAATTTTAGGATTTTTATATGCGCATGCGTTAACATTCATTTGCATTGTTCATCGAAATAAATACAAACAGTATGGGTACGTTGCACAGACAGTCTATTATTGTAAGAATAAGTTATCGAATTAAGATTTTTAAACATTAATTTAAGTAAAAGCAAATTGTTCAACTTTAGCTTCGCGGGCTACTTTCAAAATCTTTGCGGTCGACCGCGGTCTACGTTTTGGCCATCCCTGGCTATAAGAATGACATAATACACACTAATTGCCCAGTGGAGTGAGGAACAAACAGCCAATCAGATATCATTTAAGTCTACTTTGTGCTGGCTTATAATGCATACCCCAATCGTAAAGATGAAAATAGATGCGCATTAGAATCGAGAAAATAAATACTAACGCTTATTTTATTAAAAATTATTTTTATTGTGTGCCAGTTAGGTGATTTTATTACGTTTATCCGAATACAGTACATTTTCTTTTAAGCGAAGTTTTACATTTAACAAATATTCTGCAAAATTCGAGATAAAAAAATTTGTTAAAAAGAAACTTTCCTTTAAAAAATACAATTAAAATACTCGAATTATTACATCTATGACGTAGTACTCGTGACGCATTCCGCGCATTCTTTTATTCAGCAGTGCGCTGAGCAGTTGCTGCCGGAAATGACGTTTTTACTGCTGACAGTTGAAAACACTTTTGCTGGAGAAAGAGCTATCTCAAAATGGCTGATATAAACTGGAGGTAATGGATAGCCGCCGTCAGTTCGTCGAAACCTGGCCGTCTTTCTCCATCCATTTCCATCTCCACAAAGACTGTCTTTATCAGAAGGTGGTAAACGGGAATTAATTAAGTCCAGGACCACGTTTTAAACTAAAACAACATTTATTTACAACAATCTTACGAGTACACTTGAGAGAAAGCTACACATGCTCATGGGAGCGATCACTCGACAAAAAAAAAGCAACAATACCCAGAATCCCATCCGGTAAAAATCCTTGTTCCCATTTTTCAATCCGGGGATTCACGGGAAACTCCTAGAGGAGTGGCGCCATCTCACCAGTCCGTGATTTGTCGCCGCAAAACAATGATTTTCTTTCTGCTATATTTACACGCGTTTGTTCAATATTATTTGAAGAAAAGCCATTAAGTTCGATGTTGTTAATAAGAAAACGAGAAAATGATTTATTTATGGCATTGGCGATGACTGATTCCCAACAACGAAGAAAGCGTACAAAAATCGTTCACGATACCGTACCGCAGTATTCGAATGATATCTTTAAAAGCCATTTTCGTATGTCACGATTAAAAATCTGCTCATTTAAAACAGCAAAACACTGATTATTAGTTGGTAGACGAAAAAGATACGTTTTCATGGAGGCGTCCATCTTGTAAGCACTATTTTTAGAGTGGTCGAGAGGTGCTGCTGGTGCGCTGACAGTAGGCTTAATAAATGAACACGTGCGCTAAAAGCGCTGCAAGCCGAGGCATCGTTATTCAACGCCTGCTTGCTTGTAACCGTGTTAAAGAATTGTGACGTCAAATTACTGGTCATTCGTTCTTTACTGGACAACGTGTTGTTGGATATATCAAAGCTCGTCTTTCTAGTTCATTTTATAAGTTTATCAAATTGGATATTATTTAGATATTTATATTAATTTAGTTTATCAAAGGTAAGACATTTTTTTTTATTATTAATTATATAAAAATAAGAAAATTAAGGGTATTTTAAGTACATAACTAATTATTGAGTAGACCAGGGATGAGCAACACGCGGCCCACGGGCCGCTTGCGGCCCGTTAAACATGTTGATGCGGCCCGCCAAGCATTTTTAAAATTGAATTTATTTTATCGACTTTCTGCCATCAATATATTGTTATAAAATTATTTATAATAAAATGGTAGTACATACTAAACCGAAACAATTTTTTGTGACGAGTTACTCACTTGTCGGCGACTTGTTCAAACATGCAATACGAACGCGCCGCGTCTGTGCTTGTTTGTGTTTGCTTCTGTCACACAATCAGTCAGACTGGTAAGCTGTTAACTAGCAATTTTAGCAATTCTTGTGTTTCTTGAAAGGCGTGAGTGCAATATTATTGTCAAAAAGGTAATATTAGAGTTTTTTTTATTCAAAATTAAGTTTTCCTACAAATTTTTTTAACTTTCAAATTTTTAATCCATAATAGCATGTCGGAAAAGCAAACAAAAAAACGGAAGGTTGCGGATGAGCACAGGCATTTCCAAGAAAAGTGGAAATTTGATTATTTTTTCACTTTCGTCGAAGATAAAGCTGTATGCTTAATATGCTCAGAGACTGTGTCGACATTAAAAGAATATAACATAAAAAGGCATTACGATACAAAACATGAACAACAATATAAAAACTTAACAGGACAACTCCGGATAGATAAGTTTAATCAAATGGAGAAAAACTTGGGAAAACAACAGGCTATTTTTAAAAATCAAGCTATTTTATCAAATACGGCAGTAAAGGCTAGTTTTGTTGTCAGTCAAATACTGGCAAAAAAAATGAAACCCTTTGCGGATGGAGAGATGATAAAAGAATGTCTGACTGCTGTTGCAGAAATAGCATTTCCTGATAAAATAAATATTATTTCAAACATTAGTTTATCAAGATTCACCATTGCAAGGAGAATTGAAGACTTGTCCGAGAACATAGCAACAACGCTTCGTGAACGCATTGCAAAATTCGAATACTGTTCTTTGGCACTTGATGAGAGTTGCGATATTAGCGATACAGCACAACTGGCTATATTTTTACGTGGTATTGACACCAAATTTAATATTACCGAAGAATTGTGTTCACTGATTCCAATGCAAGGGACTACAACCGGCAAAGACCTGTACGATGAACTAAAGTCTGTGTTGGAAAATTTTTCAATTTCATTAGAAAAGATTATTGGTATATCGACAGATGGAGCACGAGCAATGTCAAGCATGGAGGTAGGAGTATCGGGAAGGCTATTTCAAGACATTAAGAAGGTCACAGGAAGGGAAATATTCGTTAACCACTGCATAATTCACCAGGAAAATTTGTGTGCGAAAAGATTGAGTTTGCCAAATGTCACAGTACCAATAATTAAACTAATCAATTTTATAAAGTCGCGCGCGTTAAATCACCGTGAATTTAAAGAATTCCTGAAAGATTTAGAAACTGAATATGGCGACGTGGTTTTTAATACCGAAGTACGTTGGCTTAGTAGAGGTGCAATGCTAAAAAGAGTATACAACTTAAAAAGCGAAATACAATTGTTCTTGGATATGAAGGGATATGCCTTTCCTCATTTTGGTAATAAAGAATGGATGTGCGATTTTGGGTTTCTTATCGACATGACTCAGCATCTCAATGATCTTAATGTGGAACTTCAAGGCAAAGGACAGTTTATTCACAATTTGTATGATAAAATTCAGGGCTTTGAGCGCAAATTAAAATTGTGGAAACAGCATCTTTTGCAGAATAATGTGTCTCACTTTCCACATTTAGAAAAAGAAAACGTTACTACTTCTCAAAAATACGCACAATATATAGACATTTTAATCAACGAATTTCAATTACGATTCCAAATGTTCAAAGCTGAGAAGACAGCGGTTTCCATGAAAATGTTTTCCTCGCCATTTAATATCGATGTGGATACAGTTCCCGAAGACTTTCAAATGGAAGTGATTGACATGCAGAATAATACCGATTTAAAAAATGTATTTTTCTCAGTAAACATCGAAAATTTTTATAAATCTTATGTGAGCCCTGAGAAATTTCCGGTTTTGACGAAAAATGCAAAGCAAATGATGTCTCTATTCAGAAATACGTATGTTTGCGAACAATTATTTTTAACCATGAAATTAATCAAAAATGACCACCGATCAAGACTGAGTGATGCACGATTGGAAAGCTACGTACGTGTAGCTACCTCATCAATTCCGGCTGATATTAATCAGCTTGTATCGAAAAAACAGTGCCAAATTTCTCATTAAAAATTTCAAGTAAATTCGTTTTTCTGTTCTTTTC
>NW_019387691.1:0-9524 GCF_000671375.1 Centruroides sculpturatus | reverse complement strand
TTGTCACGTTTTGTAAATTAATATACATTGAACAATTAATAGCTAATTAGCTATTGATTATTTATCTAATTATTGATGACACGTATTGTCTAGCCTACAATGCATGTCATCGATATAAAGAATAAATAAATATCTACTTAAACACCTCTCTTGACAATATAAGTGTTACAACATTAGTTTTCTAGGAGAATTTCAACGAAAGTTCTGAAAAGATATTGAAACTGGAGAATTTTGAACAACCTGAATCATTTTGAAATCTAAAAACAGTTTAGAAAGAATAGCTGAATCAAAAGTATACTTTAACTATTAAAACAGGGGAAAATTTTTAATTATTGAATATTTAATTTTGAATCAACATAACGAATGAGCTGTTCTTCATTCTGGAAGATAAGCAAATTTATAATCAAAAATGAAATTAGAATTTAGTAACTTTTTTCTTTATTTTGTTGCAACAAATTGAAAAATTATTAGAATTTTTGCAGTTACTATTTGCAATAATTGTATTCCAATCTAATAAAATGAATAAGTAAACAATTTATCGAAAATTTTGAATAATAAAAAAAAAAAGTTAAAGGAAGTGAGTAAGACGGAAATTACAGAAATTCCATTACATTCTGGCGAAAAATTTTTCTATTTGCATCGAAAAACAATCTATAGTAAATTAGTATTTAAAATATTATAAATAAAAAGCATACATTTTAAGAAATTCTTTTCTTCGATTGCTAGCAGATAAATCGATAATAAACCAGATGTTACAGAGAAAGATAAGATGGCATCTTCTGTGAATCTGTTAACATATAAAATTACCGTATGTGAAACAGAAAACACTTTATAAAAATAGAGCGATAGAAATTCATACTCTTCTGTAATTTGAAGGCAACATTTATTCGTTTTCGTCCACAAAAGAGTTATAGCTTTTTCATGTTAACCAGCAAGTATGAGAGTATAATGAGGCAATTTGAAAAACGAGAATACAAAAATAGGAAAGAGACAATTGTTTCACGCGAATAAATTCATAGCAATGAATATGAATATGTATTATACTTTAAAAGTTTCTCCGAAATAGTGAATCTGAGCGAACGACACGTAACAAGAAAAATTTATTTACTGCGTTCGCGACCAAGCATATAGAACAAGAAACAAATTACCATTGAACCTTCGAATCTTGCGCTTTGTTTCCCAACACCAAGAAGTAGCTTGAGTAGAGATTCGGCCAGAGCTGTTTCTAAACAAGCCAATTTTTAAGATTACCAAAAAAACTCTTTTAATGACTATTGGCTGTATTTAAAAATACCTTTCAGGTGCTGAATTTAACATTGTGAAAGATGCACGGAAATTTGAAATAAAATATTCGAAGTTAAACCAGGTTTTTATTTTGGATCAGTTTTGAATATTCTATTTTAAATTACAGTATTTGAAACATATGAATCCATTAGCAAAATGCTGAGAATGACCATTGAAGAAATTTCTTGTTTGCGCTTTTGGGTGGAGTGCAGGCATGTTTAAAAGAAAGCTTCTGACTAATGGAATAAAAACGTCCCGTCTAATAACTTTCTCACTAATTCACAAAATAGGAAGCAAATAGATAAGGAATGGTGTTAAAAATATGCTGTTAATTGAAAGACAAAATAACAAACAAAGACCCAAATTCATCGAGATATTGATGAGTGCCATCTCACTAAACGGAAAGGAAAAAATGTTGGAAAAATACCTATATAGATTTAGCAAATTTCATGCATGCAAACGAATTTTCTGACGTTTATCTCAAGTTATTTATTTATGATATTAAGAATTTTTATATATCTCGCCAGTTTTCCGTTGCGCTTTCAGAAAATATTTTCTCCAACTAAATCTTGTAAAAATTTCTTTATGATCTACTATGTCAGGTACAAAAGTTTTTGGCATTCTAGTTTACATCAATAAAACAGAAAATAGTTGAGATTATTATTTGTAAAATAGTTTTCGAGTATTAAAAATTATCGGCAAAATTTAATAGCTTTTAGCTCCTCAGACAATAACTTTTCTGAATTGTTGCGTCTGAGGAACTGAAAATTATTGAGTAACTGAATGTCTAAATCTAGCTCGAAGTTCGATCAAACAACAAGATTTCGGATATTCAAAACAATCCCACAATTCGTCCAAATCGATATCTGGAAGACAGGCCACGAACATATGAAACCGATGTTTTCATAAGGCCATAATTTATAAAATCGATTTTTATTCTAAAAATTTGATTCCAGTTGTAAGTTTCCAGCGGAAATATATAATACTATATTTCATTGAGAGTAGTGGCTATGCTAAAGAGCAAATTAGAATTGCTAATGCATTATCCAATTACCATCACACTTGAGCGTAAGTTAGATTCTGTTATCTCTGGTAATTACAGCGTTCGTTTTACACCAATCACATCGAATGCAAACAAATAAACTACTAATCTATTCGCGAATGCTGAAATTTGCTGTAGTATAACATACTATTATCTTTGTTTTCGCTAGCGATTCTCTATCAGTGTGTAATAACTTATAACGAAAAATTATTTTCTATCATTCAAAAACTGACTTAAGGCCTGGTCCTACTCGCAAGTTCTTCCCGCTGCCGATATAATATATATATATATTGATATTATATCAATGGTACCAAAATTAGCGGACCAAATTGTGCTAAAGTCGTAGATAGGCGGGCAAAAATATTTTATATATTCCATATATACCAAAGGTAAGCCTATTTCTATCCTTTATAAGTTGTGTCAAATATGTTCGCTGGAAAATTAATAGGTGCCGAAGTGTGGATTTGGCCCGGGAGCTATAGTTTGGGCACTACTCGTCTACATATTTGATCAATTAATCCAGATTATATATTTTATTGAAAGCGGTTTTAGCGAAACTGTAGATTATTTTTTGAGGCCCTAAAAGATAGATTTATTTAGATGCACAATAATATATACATTTTTAAGTCAGTAAAATATACAATAAAGAAAAAAGTGTACACTATTTTTACAATGAATTGGAAAAATTCAACAAGTTTACAGAAATTACCTATAAAACTGCTTTCCTACTAAGTGCTGAGTTAATCAATTACCGAAAATGTCCAGTTCTGCAGCAATATTTATTTTAATGAACAAAATTGAAAGTGAAGAAAGTCTCTCTTGACACATTCTTGATAAATTTTAACTCTATAAATGATCGTTCTGCAAATATGATACGATTGTATTTTCAATAATTACTAATTTAATTATTTAAATAATATATACTACGAAATTTATGAAGGCTCTAAAAGCATGAAATCCTAGGCATTGCCTTTTGCTCCTATATGTATGGTCACTTCTGGGGGGAAGGAATTTAATGCGTGACAAACCATTTATGAAAAATGATGATGGGAATGAAAATTGAAGCAAGGGGAGATAATGATATAAAACAAAAACTCTAAATAACTTTATAAAAAAGTTTAAAACGATAACATGTAGTATATTATAAATTGATTTGTTTCTATTATCTTTTAACATTTGATTTCAATGTGCGACAAACCATTCGTGTTAAGATGTAGCTACAAATCTTTTACATTCTTAATTTTTAATTCGAAATGGTCGTGGATGTCCATTTTATCCGAGTTTTCAGTTATTCGAGATAGCATCGGTCCCGGATAATTGGGTTTCTACTACAACATAAAACATTAATATTAATTAACGCTGTGAAACTACGAAACCAGTTAATATTCGTACTATTAAATTAATATTACTATATTAATATAGTATTGATATACGATTTTTATATAGCATAAGTTAATACAATTAACCAAGTTTTAAGAACAAGACAAAATTTGTCCAATTTAATTATTACCCGATAGTGAGTACTGCATTTGAATTTTGATAAGATATAAATATTTAATCAATTATTGAATCGATTTCTCTTTTTTAATTTAGTGATAGAAAAACAAAGTAACTTTCATATTAAAAATTGAAAATAAGATATTATCATAGTGATAGATTAAAGTCAACCTGCAATTATTTATTGTGACATCGTCACAAAGCTGGGCTACAATTTTTAATCATATTTTTTTAAAATTAATTTAATTTAATTTAATGTCTTGCTCTGTACAGTACATACATCATACTTTTCTCTTAGCTATACGTGGTAGCTATAGAGCTACCATCTTCTACCTCAATACTTTCACTTATTTCCAAAGGTACTGTACAGGGTCATCTATTAACAACTTTCAGAAGGAAGTTTTGAATTGAAATAACGTGACTTCCGGTTTGCATCAAAAGTTCTTATATAGTTTATCGGGGCCTCCTGCCTCTAAGCTTTCTACATCTGGTCTCAACTTTCAATTAACTAACTCTGTTCTTGAGATTAAAGAAAGGCATACAGACAGACAAACGGACGGACTAGAGTGAGAATTTATAGGTCTACAATTTTTTCAAAAAGCTTTATAAAAAAGACATTTTGTTACAAAAATGTATTATGCAAACAGAAGATAATTGTCATCAATTTTCACTTTGTTGAATTAAATCAAATTGGATTGTTTTTCTTGTTTCACTTTTGACTTTCCACCCGAACGGCACTAAGAGGATCTTTCATCAGGCTTATTGTAGATTTAGGTTGCCAAAATGAGACAGCCGGTAGTGAGGAACAAAACTCGACCTATCCAGGACAGACCACTCCGAAAAATTCCTAGGGATTCCGACTCGATTTTATTTTTGGCCAGAAGGCTAGGCAGACATCTTAATTGCCTTGGCCAACTGGCCATTTAAAATATTTATGAAAACAGATTGATTTAATACTGTTATATTTTTCGAAATATAAAATTTACGTACCATTTTACATACAAAACATACAATACAAACTTAATTGCTGTTTAAAAAATTGCTTATTGAATTTTGCATTTTTAATGTGAAGAATTGTGTATTAAACGTTATTTTTCCTAAAGATGAAGGCAAAACGAATTAAAAGAACTTATTAGCTACATATAAGAAATAGAAAAAGCTCTAGATACGATGCGAATTCTCGGAGAACTATGAACAAAAAGTGATTTTGGAGGTTCCTCCTTATTTAGGATATTTTTTTATCACGAATTAGTCACTCAGTCATTGAAATTATGTGTCGGGATATTCTTCGTCTCCTGAGAGAGAGACTCCATCTCAAACAGCTGCAAAATTTTGGAGATCAAATTATTGGCTTTGTACAATACACCTGCACAATAGTATCTAATTTTTACTCAATCTGGCGAAATGTGGCATAATTCTGCTCCAATATTCATGTTACTCTTACGATTTGATCCTTCCATACTTTCACTTATTTCCAAAGATAAAGTGTCTCTAAACAGACCGCGAACTGTTGTAGTAGTCCAAACAACTATGACGGCATGCTACAGTACCTGTCACAGGAAATGTGTAACAGCCGAATGGATGTACAGTACAGTACAGTACTTCAAATCGTAGCAGAAATCATCAACGAAAGCATGGTATTTATAATATATAGTGAAGTATCGGAACTTATTGACTGTATATACAATATGTAAAATAATTACTCCATTTAATATTGGAATACAGATTAAAATAATAATTAAACAAAAATATATTTTATTTCATTTATTTGGTTAGAATAAGTGATTTAATAATAAATGATCCTAGTGAAGATTCAGCATGAATTGAACTGTCATCACATTCAGGAACTTCAAAACTTTAAGTCATTTTCATATAATGAAACACTTTTGTTAATTTTATTATGTATCATTTATTATTTTATACTGCACAGTGGTATTGTCGAGTGCTCATATGTGTATTAAATATTATTTTACATAGTATATTTATTTATCCATATTCGTATACCCGTATGCTGTCGATGTTCCCGCTATGATTTCAGGCCGTAACGTTTAGGCTACCATAATAAATATTTGAGATTTTTAATCTTACATTTAAATGACATGTTATTCAAAATACACTTTGCACACCAGCTATACGTATTGGTAAAACATCTTTCTTATGAAAACGTCTAAAGAAATATCATCAGAAGTCACAAAAAATTGATAATCATCATCTGGTAAGACTCAAACAAGATATAATTAAAAAAAGAACAGATCGATAACTGTAGTTGACCGATTAAGAAATTTATCTCCACAAATATGAGCAAAGGTTCGCTTTAAGATTGAAGAAATAATGTGTAATATGTTAAACTACCATTTTTAAATCGATTAAAAATTTTGCAAATAACATTTTTAAATGATTTTATTTTTAAACACTAAATTAAATATTTATTCGTCATTTTATATCCTTCACATAGTTATTTGCCGAGACTATTGGAAAAGTAATCTTTTCAATGAAGATATTGCGAGTAGTTTCTTAAATTTCCTGCATACTATAAATAATTAAAAAAAACGACTGTGAGGAAGAAAACATACTATTGCCCTCTTCTTTTTTCCACTGGCTTTGTAAAACGACACTATCAGCACTTTCTGTCAGTAAATAAATGGAAGCAATGCTATATCTCATCCGTACATTAACTTTATCGCGTTAAAGTTATATAGGCACATACATTATAATGTTGCCCTGTTTCCTTAGTAGCTTCAATAAGCTTGCATAAAATTCTCCGGTTGACAGATTTTCAAATGCATTTTCTACCACATGTCTGACTCAGTAAAACTTGTAATTAAAAATTATTTCTTCTTACTAAAATTCTTATCAAGGAATTCAGAGGAGGAGTACTAGAGCATATCCTCTGTCGTACTTTGGATAATATACTCTTAAACTCTTTTATATTACCGAATTTTATATAACTTTTAATTTAAAAAATTAGTGTTTAAAATTGATAATTAGTCCATACAGAAATATAAACATTTTTAGAGTGTAATGTAGCAATATAATTAACTTTATTATGATATTCCTCCTGATATTTTTTTAATCTGCCATTGCCATTATAAAATTTCAGTCTTCACATCTTACACGTTTCTTAACAATTCATTACGAAAAGATTTTCCAACTTGTTTGTTTATTTTTGTTATTCTATTTCTATGCAGAAATATTCTAATAGAAAATGTACTGTACAACATCGTTATATTTTCGTTGCTGTCTATTTCATATTAAAGAAAATGCAGTTGACATACAGTTCTTAATAAGGATTCTAATCAAACTTACTTCGTCGTGTTACTCCTTANTTTAGCGGGAATCATATCATGGGGCGTCGGATGCGCTCAACCCAACATGCCCGGAGTCTGCGTTCGCATCACCAAATACAGAGACTGGATAACAGGAATCATCGCCTAGAGTGGAAGAGCGCCGAGTAACACTGGGTAATCTCTTATCCAGGAAGTAAATTAGCAAAGCTCTCTTCGTCCTGATCCGGGGACGTTTCGTAACTCGGAAGGAGTGGTCAAGATTTCCTTCGTCATCTACAAACAACTTGGAGGGCGTAAGCGTTTGCCGAAAATCGGCGGAAATTTAGTCTGCGTTCTTATCCGGAGATCGATGGAACCGTCTCGACATCAAACGCCGTCTCAGAAATGTGATATTATTCATGATTCGGGACAAAATTATGCACCGAAGACATGGTCAGACCCCAAAAGGTGTAGACTTCGCATGGCGTCAAAACCCACATGTAACTTGTTCAAGGTGTAAGAGAAACGCTTTTCCGTTTTCCAATCCCGTGGAAGAAACTTTCCGGATCATCTATTTTCTTCCATTACCGGCATCATTAGCTCGGACGCCCAGACCACACCTCAGTTATATTATGAAAAGTGTCTTTAATAATAATAAAAAAATAATTCGAGTTGGAACCTTCGATTGGCTCGTTTACGGTCACGAACGAAAACCATAAATCGCTCATCTTCATCTTACGGGAAGATTAGGAAGAGACGACCGACCACATGACACTCATTCAAACACTTCTGTATTTATCTGTCGAAGTTGTTTCTTCCATTCTTTGTCGAAAACGACCGCAAAACAATCGCTTATTTTACTTTTCACGTCGGTCCGATCGGTTTCTATTTTGTCGCATTGCATTACGGTAACATTCGGATAGCGTAATCGATATGATAATCGATTATTGTTTGTTAGAAAGAATATTGACTGAAGACGCTAGATATAGAACAATTTCACGGAACGAGAGTCTTGCGGAATTGTTCAAAAACTATCTCTGTCCAGTGAGAGAATAACGTATTATATTTTATGAATATTCGCCCAGATGTTGGCAAGAGATCTTTTTGTTATTAAGGAAACCCCTAAAATAAATAATGGATCTCAAGTTCAGGGACTGATCTAAATTGAAACTAATGAAGCTTAAGTTTCAAGTCCCGAATCCAGGGGACCCCACATAGATGAAGTTTTCAAAATTTATTTTCAATTTATATTGATAGTTGTAGTACGTTATGTAGCAGTAGTATTTTCATGTTGCTTAAATAAAATATATGTATATTTTCTATTGCACTGTACTATACGTTGTAAAAATCTTTATTTTAATATATACATGTAAAAATATTTTAAAGCGGTTCCCAGAAATTTAAAACGCCAAGATCCCCTTCTTACGTCCAATCCAAAACGGTAGATTGCCGATCTCGGAGAAATGAGACGAAGACTACGAAAAAATGTCATCTTACAATCCTTTTCTTCCACGGTCATTACAGAAACATTTATCGTTTCTAGCTTTGCTCAACGAAATGGCTGGAGCAGTTTCTTCTCGCATCACTCGTGTTTTCTCCTCCGACAAAAAGCGAAGTTTCCAGTTTGGGCAGAAACTATCTGCCACCACCCGGCATCTTTCCTTCGTCTATTTTAGATTTCTAACGAAATCGGAGTTAAGACTAGTCAGTCTTCATCGACTGCTGATGGTGGCTATCTCTTTAAAAGATAATGGTTCTTTTTCTTCCTGGACTGATACATTTCGGCCGAGTACGCAATGACTAAGTGACGAAAAGAGGCGTGTTGCCAATTGTCTAGTATAAAGTAGGCTAAGTTGTTACCAAGTTCCCGTAGTTCGCATTTTCGCTGTCGTCATCACTTTCTCTAAACCATTCCTTTCAAATAATTTCCAATAGAACATAAGTAGAATTTGTTTAAAAGGCGAAGTTCTCGGCAGCGTTCAACGACTCTCCAAATAAATTCGGACAATATTCGGTTTGCCCATTCAGACTAAGGCCGTAGCCATAAACGAAGGTACTGATTATATTCCTTGACGGCTGTCCTTCTTCGTTCATTTCAAACAGCTTTTTTCTGTAAATTTTTGCGCGTCCGACAAAGTAACTCGCTATGGAGAATCCGATTCGGTTTGATTCCCTTCCTCCGGAGCGTTAGCATGGCGAAGTAATCAGAACGAAAGATGTACAGTACAGTACGGTACTTACCTCATCCTTCACCCGACGTAACGGAAAAACTGACGAATAAACGTCGTCGTTCATCGATTGGGAAATTTCAAGGGCTACTCGAAACTTTTTCCTCCGTCTTTCTAATCAAACTTACTTCGTCGTGTTACTCCTTATAAACATATTCTTTAATGACCTCATTAAGTGTTGGTTAATACGTAAGCTGAAATATAACG
>NW_019387690.1:0-9541 GCF_000671375.1 Centruroides sculpturatus | reverse complement strand
TGGCAGTTTTCTTGTAAAAATAACATTTTTTCCTTGTGATTTTTTACAGGAAACTGGTTTCGTTCGAATTAATTTTATGTAGACCAAGCTCATTTAATTAAAAATTCAAAAAATAAATGTATGAATACACGCTTAACTTATAAATAATAATAAGTTAAAACAATCATTTCACATCATTAAATATATTCTTAAACATGATTCAAAAGGATAATTTTTTCATCCTTGATTTGTAAAAAATACAGAATATTTACATTGTGATCTGCATGACTATTTATTGAGGTTGAGTCGAAGGCATGCATTTTGTCATTGTATTTTATTAAAATACGTGTCTGATTTTTTCTTTTTTAAATTGATATCATTTACATTATAAACACTAATTTATTCGTTTAATCGAAACAATAACATGCCAGAAATGTAAATATATTGTGAGGGATGCTTTAAAAGCGGTATCTTTGAAGACTTGAAAAGGTCGTATTATTTTCTTATTTATGAAGATATGTGCCAGATTTTATAGTTATAAGTAAGAAAACTTTTTTACATCGAATTACAAAGGAACAACCCTAGCATGCAATAAATAGATGAGATATTTGAAACTATAAAACATCCAAGGAATAAAGATATTTATGAATTAAAAATGTAAGCATTGAATTCATATTTTATACTTTAACTAAGTATAAATGCTTCTAAAAATAGCTATCGTACCTTATGATTTTGTATAGAACACATTGTTTATGAGATGTATCGGTAAAATTAATCAGTAAACAATATTATGAATTGTCGAACTTAAAAGCTGGATGAATGAAAGCCGTGTCATACGTAACAATGCTCTGTGGACGTAAATTAGGTCGCGTTTGACAGATCTAAGAGGGGTGAAGTAAAATTGTCGTAAACGGAAAACAAATTGACTATTTTGTTGTGGATATTAAATTACTTCACTGGACGTAAGTGTTGTAAGTATTGTTTTTCTAGAAGAGCTACTGGTTTAACGTCAGTGAACGCTAAATGCATGTCTTAAGACTTAAAAAAATAAAAAATACTCTTTAATAGAAATAAATGAATAGATTTCTTTTATAAAGAGCTACTAGATTAAAATAAGCGTCATCCTAATTGTTTAATCAACGTTAATCGCGATGATCGAGATGATAGTATTAAATGGGTTATTCTTCATTACGTTTAACGCTACAGCAAATATCTGGTTAAGATTTGGACCAAAAACGTGTTCAATAATAGAACATGTTTGAAAGAAACATTGCTCATTAAGATGAAGAAGATTACGTAAAAAGTTTAAAGATGCTTTTAGTTTTTAACATAAGCGAATGATCTAAATTTAGATAGGCTACTGATATAATGGGTTATACAAATTGTTAATTTTTTAAAAAATTAAATCAATTTAAAATTATGTTCATCTTAAATATGATATAAAAATTATGCAATTGATTATTATATAATACTAGAACCCTCTTGTTTAGCTTTGGCGACTCAATTCAATGTTTCATGCCGCTTCTCAACAATCCCTACTTCTCTGTTGCAATTCATAATTACATATAATTGTAAATATATTTCTTTAAATTTAACAAAGAATAATCGACGGTACTGTAAAAGCAGAGTAAATTAATAATGATGATAATAAACTTTTTAAAAATATGCAAACAGCATTTAAATTAACCGACAAGGTTTGAAATTGGATGATGTTCTACGAATTGAGGGTCGAATTTTTAATATCTCGTAGCGCCTAAAATTTACTTTATCGATATTTAAGATTTCTCTACTAAAAATTACTCATGTCCCGTTTGGACAGTACCAATTTGTTTTTCTTTAAGAAATCAACTTCTTAGTGGCGCGTTATCTTATGACAAAAAAGGGCAATTGACTTTATAAAAAGATTTCCCATAAAACATTTCCCGATGAAAAATGTCTGAAATCAACATTGGGGGCCCCCCTAATTCAAATTCGCTTGGTCCCATGAAGCATCGCGCCACTATTGCTAATCTATCCAAACATGTCCTGTCAGTGATATATATCAAGCAATATAATTTAATACATAAAAAGATATATAAATTATGTAGCAGAACAAAACAACAAAGCAGTTATATATTAAACGATAACATATATTATACAAAACAACCTAGGCACGTATATTGTTTGTATGCTATATTATTATGCATTTTTCTTTTCTCACTTTATATATATACTCACAAAGTGCAATATATAATATATAAATAAATATAATTTTTAGCTGTAAATTATTTATATTCTTTTTATTTTGAATATTTATACTTCTAATTACTCTAAATAAATAAATATTTAAAATAAACAAACTTACCCCCTGGAGGACTGAAGGAAATTATAATAATAATCCACTTCTCTACCGAATTCACTTAATGATATTTTGACATCAGCACACCCAGTTTTCGATGTTCTCGTAAAGGGCGTTGGTCAGACAAAACTAGAATGTAATTAGAACAGGCAGCAGTTTGATGGGTTTTGACTCCCGATATTTTCATATTGAAACTGGAACAGGAAGTCTGTTTGGAAAATATAAAAGTCTACCCTCATTAATTAATATACCGTTTCTCCATTTTTGAACTTTTAATATATTCCAATTCTTTGTTATTCTTTTCAACTAGAAAAAGTAAATTGATATCTAGCGTGAAAGATGATAGATATATATTTTTTAATGATGATTAATTTATCAATTTTATATTTTAATATAGAAATTACAGAAAAGATTTATTATAATTTAAGAAATTTTATGACTTTTTATGACCTTGTATTTAATTATACAGATTTAAATTAGTTTTAATAATTGAATTAATAAAAAGATTTAAATGAATTTTTATTCTTTATCTATCTCTTTGTCCGTTTTAACATTATAAAATGGCATTTAAAAAACATCTTGTTAGGTTAAAAGGACACGACAAACTACTTTTTCGCTCGTTCTGATTTTTATGAACTGTGCTGACCATAGTTTCCAATACCACGCACAAGTTAGTGCGATTTAGTCATACAGCGATACTATCAATGATCATAACTTATGATTAAAAAAATCAGCAAAAAAAAAGTATGCAAAATTTTGATCACATCTCGGAATAAACAGATCTGATTTATGAATGTCTTCAATCTTTAAAATCATTACATTTATTATGTGGTTCACTTAGAATAGGAATTGAGCTAGCCTTAGGATACTATCAAATTAACCAAGGTTATTCTTTAAATAATTTATGCATGATATATTAATAATGAATACCAATAAAATACGAAATCAACAATTTCACGCATGATTTAACACACGTAAAATATAAAATAAAACAAGTTAGCCTATATAAATACATTTATACTTTTTTCCTAAATTATAAAGATTGTGGATTAATTACTCGTATGTATTTGATATATATGAGAAATTTTATAAAGTTTTATATCTATTTATAATACAGCCCAACTTCCAATAATGGTCACCCCTAAACAGCAACCTTTTTTCAACAAAACTGCGTACAACCTCCAGACAACGGACACCTCCCAACAACGGCCATCTTTATGTCCCCGTATTTGTATACATATACCGAAATGTACAGTACATGTACTATACATGTACACGTGAGATTTCATATTACTGTATTTCTGGTCTGGTAGTAATAATTAATAAAACGTTTTTAATAGCATTTTCTTAAGTTTATGTTTAGAAACAGAAGTAAAATATTCTTTAAGTTGAATAACATTATCAAAATATATACTAATAAGAATATATTTAAACGTAAATTAGCTTATTACATTCGCAAGGTACATGAATTTTAATAATCAAAAATTACAACTGTCAATAAAGAAAACAACATAATAATAGTAGTAACAGATAAGAATACGAGCTTTGAGCTTTAGCTTCAAGGATATAGTGAATAATTTACAATTTAAGAATATTTGTATATATACAAGTAAATTATAAGTTAAAATTCGGTGGTATCGTTTTTAACTTTAAATACAGTAATTTTTTGGTTGAAAGTCTAATTAAAATATTCATACAGAGAGAGTTAATCAAGAACTAGCAGTATGTGCTCACAAGTCATCACTGCTCGTGCTTTTGAAGGACTGGGAGATGGGTGAGGTTGAGTTGGGAGAGGGTGTATATACATGTTAATTATATATACAGTGTGTAATATCCTCTATAAGCCGAATTGTACGTACCTGAGAGGTTTCTCTGATAAAATTGTAATGTTTTATAATTTTATCGTCCAATATCACCTATATAAGTATAATTCGAGAGAAAAAACACACTTAACACTAAAGAGGGATCGTAAATTACACTTCAATCCGAAATACATATGTCATGTTTTTCTGAAAAGAAAAAAATAAAGATATTTGATCACTTATAACTGGAATTTTTCCAGTGACCAGTGACCAGAGAGACCTCTATGGCCCATACATTTCGGCTTATAGAGGATATTACATATTAATATTGCGGTTTCCCATTGAGAAGTTTATATGAACAGTACATGTGTACAATTAGTGACCCGGTATTTACAATAATGAAGCTGAAAAACTCAAAAACTTGCTCGTGCTTAAACTAAGAAGGGCGAGCTTCAGAGGTGGTTGGGAGTGGAGACCCCTGCAGTATTTTTTCTAGGTATCGAAGAATATTCATGCGAAATCTGGTACAGATACATTAAATGATATAGAACCCTTTATCTAACATACATACATATTTTGACTTATATATACGTATTAAATGTTTAGAATTGATGACATAGACTGGGTGCTTGCCTATTCACGACGTCCTTTCTCTAATTATGTGACAAAATCTAGATTTATTCGATAAAAAACTTTATCAAAATTACGAAATTTGTAAAGATTATTAACATTTATTATTTCTTATAGGTCATTTGGGTCTCTTCTAGCGAAGCCATTTATAACCACTGCCTATTTTGGCGGCCCATCAAATGCTGTAAAGTTCGATCAAGATCAGTAAAGTTTTCAAAGGATTTCTAAACTGCTAAGATTTTAAATCAGTAACTGAGAAAATATTAAATTTATGTCTTTTGAACAAATATTTTATTACTAGGCCTAATATTAACGATGTTAATTTTTCGTTTTCATTGATTTAATAAGTATACGAAGAGTTTTTTGAAGAAATTTCTATTTTAAGCATCCGAATATTAAAGAATTTCAATGATATATTTTAAGTTATCCAGCTATAAATAAATACCAAGATATTAATATTATAAGTTATGTATGAGTCTATACATATACAAACACAGACAACTTAATAAATTTAGTATTTAGAATTTAGAATTTTAAAGTTATTATAACATAATTCCTTGAAGAACTATTTTAAAGTCCAAGTATTATGCGATTGACATAAAATTTCTTTTAAACTATGAAATAGATGCAAAAAATACATTGCTCATTTAAAATAAATGGTAAATAAACAAGATTTTTATTTAAATAAAATAATAAAAAAATATTCAAATATTTATTAATATTTACTTTAAAAAATTAAATTTTAGACATTTTCTTGACTAAAATATAACAAAAAATATAGTAAATAAATACAAAATACAAAAGAAAATTTTTAAGAACAACATTTAAGACAAATATGGATCTCAAGTAAAAAATTCGTGTTTATAACCTCGAAAAATAATACAAAAAGCATGTTATCCTTTTAAATCTTATATAATAAATCTCCGTGTCACAAAATATACATTAAAAAAAAGTGCATATGCATGTTTTCGCAATCCACTTCTCGCCATCTTGATAAAAAATGGCGATAAATAGACTACAATATCGTTTTATATTTAATTATTAGTGATAATTTTGTATTTAATATTTAAAAAACTTATTTTCATAAAGAATTCTTACATCTTTAAAGGAAAGCTTCTTTATTTATAAACTAATTTTGTCTTTCTTTACGCTTTTACTTGATTTCTGTCAAATACTTTTAAAAAATTTTCCCAATTCACAAATATTTTTACTAAAATTTTATTGAAAATTCAATAAATGAATTGTTTAAAAAGGTGTTCTGCTGCATTAACTTGTTACCGAGCAATGCACTTCAAGGATTTTCTGTTATGTTTGATGTATTATCCGGTAAAAATGCCTGAGAAAAATTAATGCTAAACTGCTGAAATTATAAAAATGCACATACTCCTACGCTTTTAATAATAAAATTTGCATTTATAATACTAAAATAACTCGTCTATTAAGTAGATACTTAAGAAGAGAGTGAGTTATTCAATGCAAATTTTAAACGACTTTTTCTACAATGGCGTTGACCTAGAGAAATCATTTCTGTATCCTATTAAAATAGGATAAATAAATAATAATAATTTTGTAAGAAACAATACCAGGAAAAATGCATAATTTCAGTTGTTATTATAGTTATAATGCTATTTATTGATTTACTGCATTTATTTTTAGTTATTTCCAGCTCTTAATCTCAAAGTGCTGCTGTAAGTTAATAATGTGGTCTGTTGTCTGTCCGTTTATGAATAGCCTATACAACTGAAGTTACTGCATAGTTTAGAAGTTTGCGTGGGTTTTAATATTTTCAGAATTTTGGGCATTTTAATTTTGAATTTCTTGCTGATTAGCCTACTTTATATCTGTTTGTTGAACTTTGTACTAATATTGATAATAATTGTGGAAATAAACATAAAAACTGAACTCATTTGGTTAAAATTTTTTAAAAATTATTGTATTTTTTGCATGAATAAAATGTTTTTAATATTAAATTATATTAATTTAATAACTTGGAAAAATATTTGTTTGCTTTTAGTACATTAAAATAAACGATAATCTTAATTTAAAGGCATTTTAATATAAACAGAGATTAAGACTTTAAAATTTATTTATTTTTTATATTTTTCTTGTTTTTTCCGTTAGTTTAACTTAAAATTTTATATTTATAGAGAATTATAAAACAAGATTTTAATACAATAATAGTTAAAATATTGCTCTTAATATACTATTAAATTAATATAATTTAATGTTATAAAAATGGATAACAATTTATTTACAAACTTCATTTACTCACATTTGAAAAATCCAGCAACGAGTTTCGTATCTTTCCTCGATAAAAAACTTTAAATTGTGTGTGGTGCCATCTATTATGAGATTTTATTTAAAAAAAATTTTTTATATTGCTAATTACTACAAAATGGCAAAGCTTAATTTTGAGTGTAGAGATGAGTTTTACTTTAAAAAATTTATGAATGATAATAACGAGTAAAATCTCCATGAAGTCCTACCCTACTCGAGATATGGCACGTGAACCATCTCCCCTTGACCTTTAACCATCAAAATTTCACAGCAGCAAATGCCTCTAATATACAAACCTACCTGCAAAATTTCAGAAATTGTCAACAAAAGGAGTTATTAGGCTACAATTTGAAATAATTGTAGACTTATAAATTCCCACTGTCGTCCGTCCGTCTGTCTGTCTTTCCTTAATCTCGAGAACATATTTAGATNAAAAATCCCCGAATCCAAAAATGTAAAAGTTTTGGGGCGAAGGAGTAATTTTTGACTGACCGCCATTACTTTCCTCTGTTATATGTAACGGTCAGGAAAGTAAAACACAATCTTTTTTATATTATATTTAATTGACAGATTCACAATTGAATGTTTCGTGCATCAGTTTTCAAAGATAATATCATAACTGTTAATTAAAAAAGAGCAACGTAATAGTTATAAATGTCCTGGAATCTGAAACAGTTACAATTGATCTAATGCAAAACAAAGAAAAAAGTGATGATTACAACAACAGAAAACAATAGCGAATACATAAAATCTTATATAATAAATTTCCATGTCATAAAAATGCATACAAAAAAATATTCATTGATAAACCAGACTCGGTCCACTTAGCACTTTCGTCCATTGCGCCTACAAAATACTAGAAAATCCACTTTTGTTGAAATGGCTTTCTACACAATAAAAATGAAATCCTGTGGGCACGTGTTGCGTGATATGCTAATTAAACGACATTGTTTAAGAAAATATAACGTCCTTGTCAGTTTTTTACATACATTATGTATGGCTGGTTCAGTCGGTGACAAGGTTAGTTGTAGCATTTCCTTGGAGGAGATGTCGAAGACATCACTTGATGGCGCGAGAGCAGTAAACAGGCAAACCTTGAGCCTACCGATCAAATATCTGATATTAATCGCACCGTCTCCTACTAAAACTATTCTGAGCGGCACTTAACAAGTCAAAATGCTTACAGGAATATCTATTTAAAAGTTGAATGTCATGAAGATTTTCAAGTTGTTTTCAGTAGATCCTTACACTATTGACTGCAATGGAATTTGATATAACTGAAGCATTTTTAAACTAAAGGAGACTTAATTTTAATATTTTTTTACAATAGAAATTTTCATATGAGTGTTGTACATAATTTAAAATTATCATTAAAGCCAGCGACGCGTTTTAGCTTCATGGGGCCGAATTAGGGGGCCCCATCTACGGCGTTGACTTCAGACATTTTTCTTCGGTGGAATTTTAGATCGTATGGGCTAAAAAAGCAGGGCTCCTGTTAGAGGACCCTGTTTTTTAGTCCTAAGATAAAATTCCACTGATAAACGTTCTCAATAAGTTTTATAGATTAAATATGTATTGCCCACATTTCTTTGTTCTATAAAACTGATAATTCTTTTAATATATTAATAAATTTAATTAAATATCATTTATTTCTCATAAATATATCATTTAACAATAAATTATTTCAATCGAGGTCGTAAATAGTGCTTAACAAGCATTTCTGTATATTAGCCTAAAGGTGAAAGTCCCCAATATCGTTTCAAGGAAAGCTACAAAGAAATAAGTTAGAAAAAAATTCTTGACACACGGTGTGAATGTCACCAATGACATTTAACTCTTTTGCCAAGATCCTGATTATTTTTCTGTTTTTCCTGGTTGATTGTTAATATTTACTGTAAAATTTCGAAGGATAAATATTATAATTAATTTCAAATTTGTACTCATAAATTGGAATTTTATGGCCGAATTTAAAGGAAAGTTATTTGAAAACGAAATGTTTAGAGACTTATGCAAAATATATGCTAATGTTATTGAATTTGTAATACTTTCTAATGTAAATATAAACTTTTGGAACACTTTGTAAATGTTTAACATGCATGCTTCAGTTATAGAATGCATCGCATGCTACTAAATCTGTGACATATTTATCACGGTCCTGAACAATATGGGCTGCATAGGAAAGACTGCTATGCCCTTCTAACCCTTTATTAAATTTCTTGCAATATCATATTATATTTTTAAAAAATAGTCAGGTAAAAGTATTTGTATAATAAACAAATAAATTATAGCCAATTCATGGAAAATAATAAAATGTTTATATATAAAAGTTGCATAATTTCAGTTGTTATTATAGTTATAATGCTATTTATTGATTTACTGCATTTATTTTTAGTTATTTCCAGCTCTTAATCTCAAAGTGCGTAATATTCAAGAACTGTGAAGTGCTGATAAATCGTTTTCAAGTGAAAATATTTAATAAATAATTAGCCTAAATTTTGTTATAATTATAATAAAA
>NW_019387689.1:0-9505 GCF_000671375.1 Centruroides sculpturatus | reverse complement strand
TTTTGTAGATTATTACGTTATATCCAGCCAGTTATACCCGATGGTTTTTCGTCTGTAAATTTATTCCATGAATTTTTTTGGTAGTAAAATCGACTTGCCATTGATCTTTCGCTGATAATTGATGCTTTTTAACAGAATTTATAGCCCAAGATTTCTCTTGAAAAGTTAATTTTTTGATCTGAAATAATTTCACTAAAAATGATTTACATGATAAACTAATTTTGTGATCAGTGCTACACAAACCACTACTACTACTATTTATACACAGACTTCTATGCACACTTTTTTCCTGCGAGTTTTAATACAATTTGTTAACAATAAACTTCCAAAAACAGCCAGTGCGTCGTCATCAGATGCATGACCGGCTGACTAACTGAAACATTTTCCTTCTCGTGTGTGGGCGATAGGAAATTCTGAATTTCCTCAAGGCCAGGCCTGCACAGTTATTCCTCAAATGATTTCCTTAACGTGTATGGCCACCTTAAGTTGTCTGGAAGAATGCAGTTATCAAATGATATCAAACAAAGAATGGTAGATATGCGTTTGAAAGAAAAAAAAGACATTTATTGAAATTAGTAAAATATTTAATGTGCATAAAACTGTTGACGCGAAAATGGTGAAGTGTTTTCAAATATATGGCACCATTGTTTCTGCCCGAAAAGTCATGTAGACCATGAAAAACAATATCACACTTGGATCGTTTGATCAGGCAAACGAGTGCAGCTAACTCTTGTTTGACTGCTTTACATATTAAATGTGATATGGGTAACCCAGATATAAACTTAAAGACTGTATGAAGACATTTGACTAGTTTTGGATTACATTGGAGATGACCAGCAAAGAAATCACTCTTCTCTGCAAAAAACAAAAAGTTGAGATTAGAGTTTGCACATGATCACATCACTTGGACCGAACAAAAATGGTCCAAGGTGTTATGGAGTGTTGAATCTAAATTCAATGTCTTCTCAAGTGATAGTATTCGATATGCCAGACGATCAGTGAATATGAGATATGAACAAAAATACATACTTCCTATAATAAAGCATGGTGGTGGCCGCATAATGGTGTGGGGATGTTTTTCTGCAAATGGAATTGGTCCAGTTCATAAAATTAATGGAATAATGGATCAAACCGTTTATTAGGACATACTGCAGAATCAAATGCTTCCTCATGCACGTTGTTTAATGCCAAGGAAATGAATCTTCCAACAGGACAATGACCTAAAACAACCAGTAAATTTTTGTAAGGATATGGTTGATATAACTGGCTGGATAGAACATAGTAATTTTAGTAGAAAAGGGTGAATTTTATGACATGGCCAGCCAAATCGCCAGACCTCAACCCAATAGAGAAACTTTGGGATGAGGTTGAGCGCCATATACGCCAGCGTACATATTCGAATCTAGATGAATTGTGGTGTACCATTCAAAAAGCATGGTATAAGACTCCCTAATCACTGCTTGACGACTTACAAGTTAGTTTATTCAATGGAACGTAGATGTAATGCAATGATCAAAAGCTCTGATTATGCTACAAAATACTAATATTTTGTCCTAAAAATACTGAAGATATCTGCATAATTCCTATCTTGTGAATTTATGAATCTATGAGTTTTAAATCTGATTTACAAAAGAAAACTTCGTTTTTTCTTTTGTAAATCAGATTTAAAATAAAATTTCTTTGAGTTAATTGAATATTTTGACTCTTTTTCGTGCTCTTTTCAACAATTACAAAATTAATTCAGTAGGTTGTGAGCAAAATAGAGGTTTCATTTTTAAAACTTATGTCAAGGGTAAATGTACTTTTGGCCACTACTGTATATTAAAGGTTCCTTATCAAACAACACGCCCAATGATTCATGAGATAAAGATGCTGAAATATAATTTCACGCAAGTCTGTTACACTACATATCAGAAAATTAAATTAATTAATAAAAACTAAACAAAGACCCTAATTAATTATTGTCATAGATCCAAAATATTTAGGTTTTCACTTTCATATAATCAGGAAACTCTGATGAGCGATTCAGTAGCATGAATTGAATGAATTTATGCCACGAAAATCGCACATAGACTTGTACTTATAACATATAATTAATATTTAGGAGGTTAGTGGGAAAATAGCAAAACCACGAAATACGAGTTATCACGAAATAATACACTAACAAAATAAACGAAATGACAAAAATAACAAAAGTTTATATATTAATCTCGAATACACGGATATTGCGATATTTCAGTTTTTTCTTACTTGGGAAAAAATATTAGATACTAAATAAAATAATAAAAATGTATAAATATTACGATATTTAAAATACTGTATTAAAATAAATACTATTATAGTCTACTTGGACATAAGCTATTAATAGAACTCTGAAAAATTAATTCAGGTGATAAAATGAAGAATTTTTGTTTTTTCTGATTCTGAACTCACTTTTGTGTCGATAACCAATACACCGGTATAAAGTCCTATTAATAACACAGGTCTGCAAAAAAAATTTTTTCCAGCTGCATGGAATATTTTTGCTGAATTATATGTTTTAAATATCGTAGATTCTAAAAATGACTTCCGTTACATCCCATCACGTAAAGGATTTTTGCAAAATAAAAACAAATTTGTGATAAAAACTCTTATTTATTACAATGAACTAAATATGTTATATTTTCTTACAACTTATCAACAAATTGTTTCTGATATTTAAACACAATTTTATGTTTACTCTTTTTTCTTATGAAACCTTTTCTTCTTCTTTTTGATGCTTCTTCAAACTCGTTTCCGATTTCCTTCTCTGGTTTCTCGATTGAGCATCCAACAGTAGTCAGCTAACATATTGACATCCCATTTTCCTTGGTAACGTCTCCCGATATCACGGACATCCCGGTGAAATCTTTTACCCTGTTCTTCATTGTAGGCTCCCAACTTTTCGGGAAAATAGTCAATATGGGAGTGTAAGAAATAAACTTTTAAGCTCATCTTGCATCCTTGAGCTTCATACGCTGCTGCCAGCATGCGTTGTACAATGGTTTTGTAGTCAGGGTCCTTAGTATTCCCCAAAAACTTAAGCACTACATTCTTGAATGAGTCCCATGCTTCTTTTTCCTTTTCTCCTATTGTTTCCAGAAATCTGCTTTGTCTCGATCTCCAAGTTTGAATTTGAAATATGCAAATTAAACTTTCTTCACAAACTCACTTATGTTTCTTTGTTGACTTTTCACTGTGTATTTACCACAAACATAACAGAAGCTGTCGGGAGAAATTACACAACCTCTGCGAGCCATATTCCAGAAATAAAAATACAAACACAGTAGCATTCGAATGCTGGATATAAACCAAGTGTGGCATTAGATGGCCAGCGAGATACTGAACTTATTTAGCTTGTTGAAACACGATCTAATCCAACAGCAGGTTGTTTATACTTATTCCTACTATCCCAAATAACATGTCGAAACATGCTCAACCTCACCAATAATATTACTCACGATCAACTTTTAACCCGTTTCTATACGATCATGCGACCTTCCTCCTAATGCTAAAACTACTTAATCCACTCCCCCTACCACTACTCTCTTTAACCATTAACATTTTTATTTATTTATTACCAAGTCCGGCTATAATTGATAGAATTAATATAAGAAGTCTTCGTTTTAAGACCATTTTTTAAATAAAAAAAAAAGAATACTAAATTTTAAGTTAACTAGAAATTTTACGCTAAATACAAAGAAAAACTTGAGTGTAACAAAAAAAATTGACAAGATGGAATTTTTTGGTATTTTTTTTTGTTTTTACCAATTTTTATACATTTTCTTACAGATTTCAAATCTGTAAGAAAATGTATAAAAAATCATTGTAGGTTTTTTAATTGCAGATTTGTGTAAGTTATATCCAAGTAGACAATTTATAATATTGTAAGTTTAAGGACTGTAAGGCAACTAAATTCATTTATTAAAATAAATATTTGAAAAATAAAGAATTATAAAATATTTTTATTTCAAAATTTTAATGAAATACTTTTTATAAAAGCACTTAAAAGGTAAAAAAATCATTGTTTTTAGCTTTCATAGCATTCTTGATATTACGCGACCAAAAATAAATTTGTGGAATGCTCATGTTTAAAAATACTCTTTGTTAAACTTTCTATCAATTTTTATAGAATTTACTTGAACACCGATGCTTTTATTTTTTACCGATGCTTGGTAATACCAAGAATTCTGTGAAAGCTGAAAACAGTTAATTTTTAGTTTTTAGTCCATTTATGTAAATAAAAATCGTTTTTTAAAGTTATTTTTCAAATTAAAGAGACATATATATGTATGAACGAATAAACAGCTACCATAATAGATATTTGAATTATTTTTTTATTTTTTATGTTGTGCTTTTTATTAATTTGTACCTTTTGTACTCTCAGAGAAGTAAGCGACCTAAAACATTAAAAATATACTTTTAGTTTTATATATTTTTTATATGTAAAAGATTGAATAATCGAAATTCTTCTCTGTTGAAAATTTATCGGGAATTAGATAAAAATTGAACTACATGATTTTATGTGGAAATACAACAGACAACCAGACTGAGTAAGTTAACAAAAAGAATATAGGTTATATCTGATTACTAGAATCTGATAAAACACAGAAATTGAAAGAAAAAACATGGTAGAAAAGTCATTCGAAATTAACTAACTTTTTACTCTCTTCGCTTTATGTGTACAGAGGAGACCTTTTTTAGTAATCCCATTATTAGTTCGGCCAGGTCCACAATAGGGTTTACGAGTGATGGTCCGCAATATATTCAAACGGGTTAACTCCGAATTCGGACGAATTCGGTCTCGTGTCCTCTCACAACGATAGGTTGCCATCTTAACCGATCGGTTATTCGGCCGTCATTCAGAACTAATTTTATTTACCGTTTATCGTTATTGAAAAATATATTATTGAAGATCAAAAATGAATCTACCGAATAAAGATGTCAACTTTATCGAAAAATTTGTTATTTTTATGTGTTTTGGGGAGTTGAAATATTAAACTAAATACACATTAACTTAAATACAAACTATCGTTTCACAGCGAATTTGAAACGTATTGTTTTATTTAGGACACGATATTTAAATTTTTATACAATAAGAATGTATAAATTTTTTCTGATTTAATAAATTTACACCATTAATGATAAATGCTTAATTATAAAATTTAAGAAGAATTTGATCATTAATCTTCAATACTCTGCAAGCAGATAGATATTAAGTTATGTCTCATTTCATATTAACTATCAAGTAAATCATCCGATAAATGACGTAGTTATCATTTTGCCATACGAGGTAATATATAAATTATTTGTAAAGAATAGCTAAAATATTAATTTAAAAAAAAACTATTTTAATGAAATCACGCATTTTCTATGATATAAGATTTTTGTAATAAAGCAGCCATATATACTGTGTAGTAACAATATGAAGAAAAACTTTAACTTCGTAAATATTTGGATAGGATTTTTGCTAATATTAATATGCACTTAGGAATTGATATAAAATATCAATAAAGTAAGAATGATAGCTAATATTGAGTTTCCAATAGTTAATCTATACAAAGAGCGTTAAACCTCTAATTATGTATTTATTTAATATTTTTCGATTGGATTCATTTCGACTTTTTTAGTGCACGTTTATGTCCGTATATTGCCTATCACAATTAGACAAAATGCAGTAGGGGAGACCGGGGCAACTTCGGCATACGGGGCAAGTTTGTCAAGCGCTTTTTTTTAAAATCAAATTAAAAGGAGACTTTGGTTATAGGTTAGACAGTTGAGTTTTATTGGTGGCTTGTTGAGTGTAGTGTTTTTATTGTTCTCCAACAAGCGTAGTTGAATTATCAAGCAAATTTTCATTTTCGTTCAATTCCATATAATATTTTTTTTCCATTTATATTGAATTGGCAGGTTTTGTTATAATTCCATGATAACGAAAGTTACTTTTCCTGTTAGAAGGATGTAACTTCAACTTATTCACGTGGCCAGATCGTGGCTTGGCATTCTGTTCTCAGGGTTGTACTTAATGTTTCGAAATCATGACTAGCGGGGTAAGATCGGCAACATAAAGCCACATTAGAAGCAAAGGATAAAAATCAAACAGATGATAAATGAAAACATGTTTGCATTTGTTATTCATGTATATATGTCTTTGAACTTGCATTTCGTTGTAATAATATTAAATGGGTGTTGGATTTGTATTTCTTTGTTTTAATAGTGAATTCCAACTTATACATTGTTAATAACATAATTTTATATACGTGCCTATCTTGCCCCATTACTGTTGCCCCTATACCAGGGGCAACTTTAATAAAAATAATTAAAATAATTACAACTTTACAAAAAGAGAGAAGTTGCCGATCTTGCCCCTATACCCGGGGCAACTTCGTCAATTTCTCTCTTCTTGTAAAGTTGTAATTATTTTAATTATTTTTATTTCCAAACTGATTTTAACCAGTTCTATAGTAAGAAAACATTCCAATAGACAATATGCAAAGCTTTTTTTTCAGTTTACAGCAGTATTTATTACACAAAATTTAAGTAAAGCTTAACATGCCGATCTTGCCCCGGTCTCCCCTATATATAAATCACAATCCTCTTAGAATTACGTAAACGTACTTTAACGTCAGTTCAAAGTTGACCTTAAACGATTAACTATATGATATATATTATATTTGAATGTTAAAACATGATATTATGTGAAATAGGTAATATCAAAAATTATTTGGCTCCAAATAAACGCGGAGTTCTATCTTCTATAAGTATAATGAAAAATGATAGCGATGACTTGGTTGACTAGTCTTGGTTATTTAATAAAATCTTGCAAATCTCTACATTATCTCTAAATTCTGGTTAATGGCTAAATTACCTCAATTTATATAAATGTAGATAGATCGAATACGGAGAATTACTATCACAGTAATTTAGTAATGAGGAAAACATTTGTTTTTACTATGTTTAAAAGTATTAAATAAATTGGTTACAGATGCGTAACTTTATTAATTAACTAGGAGATCGCGCGACTTTGTCGTAACGCAACAGAATTAAAGAGGAGCTGGAAGGAATGAAGCGATTCCAGCACTTGTTAGATACAGAAGAGGCGACTGGCGATCTTTGCATTTACTGCCTCAAATATCCCAAAGCTACTGGCAAATCTGTCCACACCGACAATTATGTCACCAAAACTAACTGAAACGCCTTTCGTGAACAATTTAAATGCTCCTGGAAAGCCTGTAACAGAAATGTACAAAAAAGACATTGATAAGTGCATCATTCACCTAAACAATTGCGTAAAAATCTGCTAACGCAACCCCTCCCACCAAACAAAAGCTAGAACTTTAGTATCATGGTGGGACAGAGAGCTCGCAACAGTAAGGAAAGAGGCTAGAAAGTTAAGAACGGCATACCAAAAACAACACGACGGTGACCTTCGCAACACCCTTAGTCCTGCCTATATCAACAAGTTTAAAAATTAATTAATTAATAACTATAAAACCTTAATTATCCAAAAGAGACATAAAGCCTGGAGGGAGTTCTGCGGGCGGTTCGAAAAACCGTGGACCGCCAACTTGGCATTACACGTACAAATCATTGTCAAATGTTACGACGATAGTCATATCTAATTAAATATTATTACTATTTGTTATTTTTGTGTTCTTAAACACTATAAATTATGGACTTCTGTAACCGTGGAAAATTTACAAATAATTGTTATTGTTGACGTATTTTCTTTATTGTTATTGATAACTGTATTCTCCTCTCCTTCCAAATATTTTTGTTCCTTATTAAATAAATATAAATTAACTAATTAACGAGTTTTGTGGGAGTTTAATTAATACCAATATTTTAGGTGTTTATTATAAAAAGAATCAAATATACGAGTATTAAGAAATTTAGTTAGTTAGTTAGTTTGTTCTTTACATATTTCAATATGGTTTGAACAAATGTAATTAAAATTTTGAGGAAGTACAGTGCGCTCTCACCCAAAACTTGTAGACGACTGCTTTTGTTCGTATTATCTTTATTAATCTCTTTCCTGCAACATGCACTCTTTCTGTCATATCAGCGAAATATGTCATTCTAATAGCAAAAACCAGCATGTTAAAAGCAGTTTAAAAATTTGTGTATGGCGTAACTTGAAAGCTTTTTGAGATACGGCCACCTATCTGCTTAGCATCTCACGAACCAATGGTCTAATTAGGCCTATAATAAAAATTTCTAGAAACATTTTCCCCTAAGTCAAATTTTGAAGGGCAGTCCTTTCAAAATTTCAAATTTTCAACAAAAAGCACAGGAGTTATTAAGCTTCAAAGTGCACGAAAAAATTTGCTTCTTCAAACACACACAAGTAACACATGCCCACAAACAAACACACGATAATATACTTATATGCTAGAAAATCCAAAACGTTTTTGAATATGTATTCAAAATCTTGAGTCCAAAAATATAAAAATATTGATTTGTTGATCAATGGCCTCATATTTTTCCTAAGTATAAGAGAATAAAGTAATTACTTTGCTACAAAGTTATCAGCAATCACAAATTATGTTTTTTAGTTTTTTCAAGGGTCTCGGTTAAAGGGTTTAATTGATTTTTGGCAAAGTTTCATTGGTTGGCTGATTACTATTATATATTTGGCTGTTAATGGAACGTTACAATTAATATTAGAAAACAATTTTAATTTCTTGATTCATCACCTGCAGATAAATTTATTTCAACAACAATTTTCTGTTGAAAAACGAAAATTTCTGTCTAACTGGTCAAGGAAATTGCGCCTTTCTCTACAATACAAGCATCACATTCTAAGCTAGCACAAAACACGTACTGGGGTTTTCCAATGTGCCAAGCAAAAGTCATTGGTTAATTTGCCTCAAAATAACTGTCGATTTGTCTTAATTTTCTTAAATGAATTTAAATAAGATCGATTGGTTTTCATTTTCTTAAATAGATTTTTGTCATTTTTATTCTGTTTTGTTACATTTTCTATTTTTTTTTTATAATTTATTTAATTCTCCAGAATATAGTTCTTCTTATAATATCTTGTTCTATTTATTCTAGTATTTTAATATATTATATTCAATAAAGCTTTTTTTTATTCGTCATCGAACATACACTTTGCTACGTAATCGGCTGCAGTCTGAAATAATAAATTGTAATTGTTGTATATTTTATAAATTTGAAATTGACAAAGTATTAAATATTTTATCACTTACTTCATGCTCGACTTCGTTATTCAAATTCAAAATAGAAAAGCATCGAGGACAGTGTGCTTTCAGATCCTCCTATTGGAATAAATATATACAGTACTGTAAAGTTCACAAACCGAATAATAGTCGAACCTCCAATAACAACAACATCTTAATGATAAGAAAACAAAAAATGGCCTTTTTTTGTATGTTCTTATCAATGGCTATTGTTCAGAGGTATGACTGAAATTACATTCAAAATCAGTAATCTACATTAAGTATGCTTTTCTATATTTAAGCTT
>NW_019387688.1:6795-9707 GCF_000671375.1 Centruroides sculpturatus | reverse complement strand
TATCTATATTTTATTTCTCCTTCCTTAGTTTGTAAGTAGGTTAAGTTTAGCTATAAGTCGTGTGTCGGTTGCCACAATAGAGGCTTGTTTGTGTAGAAGATTATTGTATGTATACGAACCCAATAGTCTGTAAGTTGGAATCATTTTAAAGAACCTGTGTTTGATGAATAAAAAAAAATTTTGTATTTTTACTAGTGTTGTAACGAATAGTATATTCGGCCTCAGGCCGAATACCGAATATTTGGCCAAGAGCGTGGCCGAATAGCCGAATATTCGGCCAAACTATTCGGCTCGATTAACGCACGTACGAAAATTGGCACGCAAGCCGCATTATGGCAAGGATCCTGCTCTCCATTGGCCCGCTGTCACTACGCTTCGCCAATCGCGTTAATTCTTGGCAGTTGTAGCGGACAGACAACAGTGTCATGGAAGTATGTGATAAATGATGATATCAAATGTGGATAACAATGAAATGACCTACACGTGTAAATAACGGAACAAAAACAGAGAAGGACCGCGAAGTGAAAATGTGAAAATAAATATGTAATTAAGTCGATAACATAATGGAACAAGTCGAGGCAGCTTATTGGCACGAAATTTGCGGCCGTCAATGCCAAACAATTGTTGTCATAGACTTCGGAAAGCTAAATTCTTGTAATGAAAGTCACTTGCGTGCAAGGGCGAAAGCCTGGGGCCGTTCGGGCTATCAAGCTGTCTCGAATCTGTGAAATCATAACTGTGACTTATATCGACGTCCTATCTGTCTCTTTTCTCCGTTATCACCAGGCTGAGTCACGTAATTGTAAAATGGGAACTCTACGACGGAAAAGTGACGAATCGAAAGTATCGTGAGCGCGTATTATGATGTATGCACAGGCATACGTGGACTAGAACGATAGAGGAAAGAGAAAGGGAAGAGCAAAGACGAGCGCTTAAAAAGAAGGATAGGCAGGATCAGACCCTCAGATGTGCGAGGATTCTCCAACGATAGACGTGTACGTGTGCTGATCTTTGTAATTATGGATTGTGAATACATGTGACTAATATTATTTTCTTTTTTATTTTGTGAATGTTATAAGTTATAAATAAATATAAACAAACAACACTAACTCGATAACATTAAATCTAAATACCAAAACGATTAATTTACTGTGTTTTTGTTATTTATTACTCCTGTTTTTAGGTATTCGGCCGAATAGTGATTTAATATTCGGTATTCGGCCGAATAGTGAAAAATAGGCCGAATAGGCTGAATACCGAATAGTAACCAAATATTCGTTACAATACTAATTTTTACTCGTTTTATATGTTTCCTGTCTGCAATAATATATTGCCCTCAAACGAAACTTCACAATATAAAAGACTGTTTTTCTAAGTAATCTAGAATCTGGCTGCAAGGACCCGCTTCGCCGGGCAAAAAGTAACGATAGTGAATATTAAGATAATTACATTATAGCCAGTCTTACCCGTTTTCACAGAATGCAAGAATTAGGTCCCCCGTTTTCATTCTAATTGGAGAATTTTTACGTCCAGTCAAACGAACTATTTTCAATTTGATCAATTTTCTGGAACGTTTACAATCGTTCTATAATCGGACCAATTCGAATACGAATTCCAATATTGTTCGAATTTAATTCGAACAATAATTGGAATTCGTATTCGAAATTAGAAATAGAAAACAACTTTCAACCACTTTCAGCCCCATCTCTCCCGCAGCCTTATAGCTATCGAGACGCAACCACCATGGTGCACGAATGGAGACTTGGGACTACCATTACATACAAACAGCATTCATGTGCGATGTGTAGTTTTTGCGGAAAAGTGAAATATAGGGACACACGTCCATTTATATATATAGATATAGATATGGATATCGTCGAAGTGACTTCTAACTCCAGGACACTTTCTCATAAGAAGACTTCTGATTAGCCTACCTGAACCAGATATCACCAGTAAACTAGACAATTATTTGTCTCAATGGCAAATATTAACAAAATTTATTTAAGCTATATAGCGTAAGTGGAAAGTGGACTACTTAAACAATTTACAGATCCGACATAAGTGGCAATTTGAGAAAGACAATATAACACCAAACTCAATGGTCCTCTTAATTAATTAAAGGATGAAAATCTCCCATTCGGTTGTTGGTCGACAGGCCGAGTACAAGAAGTGATCAAAGGATCTGACGGGAAGGTGAGAATGGTTCTGATAAAAACCCCTCGAGGTGTTTTTAAGAGAAGCATAACCAAATTGTGCCTGTTACCATTTATCTAAAGAGAAAATGTGGTTCATCTTGGTAACCTACACGTGCCATTTCTGTTGTAATTGTTAAATTTAAATTTATGTTTAGAATTGTTTATTAAGATAACACATTTGTTCAACTCTACTGCAGTCGAGCAAAAAATAATAATATTTTGCCTCTTTCACTCTACGAATCACTTCACCGGTAACTGATTTTGACATCAATGTGATCAATTCATTTTGAATATCGTGGCTTAGATAATGGTGTGCAAGTTCTTTGTCACTAATGCGTTTCCTGTGTTCCCATAACGTAGGATCAAATTTGGATATCAATTTAAATAAGTCTATTAAGTTACCAGAATTCCTAGTGCCGTCGTCTGTCTTGAGAGATTCTCCGTGACCTCTTAATGCCAGATTATGAGAGGATAAGAAATTAATGACATCAATTAATCTCTCAAACAAATTGTGCTAATGTTTTTGAGATTCACGAATTAGCCTTTCGTCTTCTTGGTCTCTTATGTCAATATATTTATCGTTTTATGACGAGTAAAATTTTTTCGTTGTGTTCACAGCTTTTTTAAGTAATGCATAAACCTTCGAGGCGCGAGGCCCCTCGGACCGCGAGGCCGTAGGCGGTGGCCCACGTCGCCCACGCCTTACGCCGCCTCTGA
>NW_019387688.1:0-6777 GCF_000671375.1 Centruroides sculpturatus | reverse complement strand
GCACGTAACACGTGGTTACGGCAATAAATCGCCTTGTTCATAGTCAAACTCGACGTTTGATATAAACAATAACTAAATAGTTGACCAGGTTAAAGAAATTATTGTCAAATGATTGTTAATTTATGGATGAGAGCCATCAAACCTACAGAAATTTATAACATAAAATCATGTCATCTTGACACCAATATCAATAAATTGAACAAATTTCTCTGTCAATTGTCCGAACTCGCTAGATCCAAATATCAACACACTAGCAGGTGTGCGGATAAATCATGAATAACGTCATAGTTCTCACCCCCTTGAAATCAGCATAAAGAGGGCTCCCGGCCAGTATCGGTGTGGCCTCCAACTTAGAAGGAACTAACGGATTAACGATCCTCATCGCTGACCACCAAAGACGGACACAGATAGATCCTACGAACTACAACTTAGTAAGTAGAACTCTCTCTTTCCTCTCAGGTGGATTAGGGCTAATTCCGCGAAAAGAATATTAAAGAGGATCAGAGACTATCCTCAGTCGAAATACCCAAGATATAATCCGACTAACCTACTATTGTAATATCGGTTTGATTTTGACATTATTATATTTCTTAGTATTTGTAACCCTTTTATATGATATATACTAATTAAATTTATATTATATCTTAATCATGCGTGTTTACTCGTACTCTGTCAACACCTTATCGACTTATCCGCGACCTCCCACTCGATTTTCGCCCTCCTAAATTGCCATCCACTGACCCTGTGAGCGGGACTCACCGCCCCGTTGTCGGAAAACGGTTCAAGCTTTGATGCTTAAACCCCGATTCTCACACTAATGTTTTTGAGATTCACGAATTAGCCTTTCGTCTTCTTGGTCTCTTATGTCAATATATTTATTGTTTTATGACGAGTAAAATTTTTTCGTTGTGTTCACAGCTTTTTTAAGTAATGCATAAACCTTCGAGGCGCGAGGCCCCTCGGACCGCGAGGCCGTAGGTGGTGGCCCACGTCGCCCACGCCTTACGCCGCCTCTGTGCAAACAATTGTATCAATCGAATTATTAAACATACACAATTAACTCTGTTTGCATATTTATATTGTTAAATTTGCAAACTATTTTAAAATTAATACAAAAATTCACCTGATTTCTAAAATTGCATATCTCCATAAACAGATTTAATAAGTATACAACATACTACATAATAATAAATCTCCGTGTGCATTAACTTTAATATGCTACCTGTTAACAGTATCCATTTAACACACATTTTTGTGGGTATTAATTTGTATATTAATCATAAGTTAGTTTGATTAAATCTCTAAATATTCCTACAAATACAGTAGTAAAATCTGAAAAATAAAGCTATACTATAAAAATGTTAAAATTAATAACTTATTATTTTACAATAAGTTAATTATAAATCAAGTTATTTGATTTCATTGATGAAATCAAAAATGGAAGTAAATAAAATTACAGGAAAGTAATTTTAAACAACTTTATTTAACATTTTAAACACACAATATAAATTATACATAAATACATAAATTTAGATAAACTTTTATAGCTTCCTTTCTATATTATAAAACACAGAAAGAGAACAAAATTATTTTAAGCTATTTTACATTAATATACAATAATTTACATCTAATAGAAATTTAAAATGAATGTAATATTTTTGCACAGTTAAATACTGGTTAAACTGGTTAAAGAAATCTTCCTCAACAATGTACTTAAAACAAATATTCAATTATATAAGTATAGTAAGTTAATTAACAATTAATCCTGTAACTGATAGAAAGAGATTTCAAATTCTGCAGCCAGCCATTCTGAATGAAATGTAAGCTTTATAGCATATGAAAATTGCTAACTGTTTAAGAAAATCACTGTTTGTAAATGAAATACTTAAATATAAGTAATATTTAAAATAATGAGTTGATAGTTTCACATGATTTATATATAGTGCAATAAGAGATTATTCATTACTATATATTTACACAATATTTTCTTTTGGTTTATGTTTGTATTATAAATTTCTATTTTTAAAATAATAATGTAATTCAATCAGAATCAGCCTTTGCAGAATTGAGTAATTCCTATCCAGTTACCATGACAAATGGCTCTAACCGATCTTCGGGTGGAAGCATAGCGTTCAATGTTTCCATGCTTTCTAATGTTTCTGCTAATGCTGTCTGACATCGTTTTAAAGTTGACGATATTTCATTCACCTTTCCTAATTGTTCGGCGTACTTTGCAAATTTTTTCTGCCGTTCTGTTATGAGACCCATAAGGGTCGCTATAGCAAAATCAACCTATAGTAAAATTATTGTAATTAGTATTATAAATTAAGTTATAGAATTATCATTTCCTTGTTTAGAAGATTTTATTATTTTAGATTAAAATTTCATTCTGGGATTAAAATATAAATTCATAACTCACTTCACGGATTCTTCCTGCAATGGCATTTTGTTCTATGCTTACAGCTTCTGCACAATATCGTAAATGTTCCTGATACCTCAAACACAACTGAAGAACACCTTGGGGATCTAATTTATCTAATACTTCTGGATCTCTGACTGTTGGAATATTTAGTGCACCTCTCATAATTGGAAGAAATGTAGGAATTGTCTATTGATTAAAAAAAATACAAATATGGCAGCTGCATACAAGATACATTAATATAATTATTTTGATCTTACTTGTAATTTTATCAGTTCTGGATCACCATCTAAAGTTTCTTGCATTTGTGTGCCTTGTTGAACAATTACTATGTCATGTCCAGATGTGGAACCAGCATAAGATTTAGGACGTGGAGTACGAGGTGAAGAGCGAGGAGAAGGAGTTTTTGTGCGAAGACTGTGGGCAGGACTTTTCATTGGAAGTTTGGGAGAATCTGAAGAAAATCAAAACATTCATATATAATTAACAGCAGCAGTAGGAAATGTTGCTATTAATAAGTTTATATCAAATAGAAAAAGCAACAGAAACTATCTCAAATAAAACAGTTAGGTTACAAAGCAGTACACAAAAAAGTTTTGATTTCATATTATAGTTCAATATCAACAGTGTATGGTATCTTATTGAAATAAATTTATTATTGATATTGAATATATATTTAACATAAGAACAAAATATAACTTAAATAGCTAAGATATAATTAAATTGTACTTTTAATTTATATTCATTTCTACTACTAAATATTTCACTTATTCAAAAGTACTACAACATTAATGTTAAAGTCTTACCTAGATGAAAAGACATTTTAGATCACAAAAAAAATTTCTATATTCTAATTATATTATTTTTATAAATGAAATTATTATCCAATTTAAGGGATCATTATTAAGTTAAAAAACATTGTCAGTGCATCGTGACTCAATCAATACAAATTTGCTGTTTAATAAATTCAGCCTTATTACTGGTATCTGAATTACTTGTTTTTGATTTCTTGATACAATGAATGTTCTTTAGTACATCATCATGATATCTGAATCAAAGAATCTGGTATTAAAAATTTATTAAAAGCATATTTGTGAACAATTTGAAAGCTATGCTAGTGGGAAGTAGGAAGCAACTGCATTCTTCCCACTTTTACCAGCATAATTTTCAAATTTATCCCAGCATCTGTGTTGTTTAGTGATTTTTATCACAAAACTTCAGTGCACACTTATATATAAGCTTTTTCTTAACACAGTAACTTCTGTACTAGAGTTTATAACTTTTTGTATCAATCTGGATTGGTCTTGATAAACATAGATCTATCCACAGCTGCACTACACAAAAAAGCATAACACTTGTTAAACTTCCAGATGTGAGGATAGCATTAGAAGAGTGGTAGATCTACCTTCCAATATAAGCATGCCCTAGAATATTCTTCTAAGTGAAGAATCAAAGCAAATCACCACTGAGAGGATTGGTAAACTAAAGAATCCATCCAATGTATTACTTAGAAAAGGCTTTGGTTAGGATGCTGGCTGCAGCAATGCCATTATCCAGCCTTATAGTAAAATTAGCTACTCATGTTAAGACAGCTATTATAAAGGGTTGGAGCACATAACAACATCCTCATATTCCTTTTATAAATTAGATGTAACATTTCTGTAACTATGAGGCTTTTAATTTTATCATTCAAAATTTATTTCTGTTACAAGTCTTATCATCTCCAAAAGAAAGAAGTACCAATGGTCTTGTCACTATCTGCTATCCTAGCAGAACTTATTATGCACAATGAAGAATGAAAACATCTAAGGATCCAATTCTGTATTTACACTGCATTAACAACACACTGGTTGCATGGTATGGAACACACAATGAATTTTTAGACTTCATACAACTACTAGAGAGTTTACCCATCCATTAAATTCACTGTGGCACAAGAGAACCAACAAGGCAAAATTCCTTCTTTCAATTTATCTTTACATAGAACTGACAGTGAGATTAGCATAAGAGTACAACAAACTGTAAGTTTGATCTACCTCCATCAATTATCCCAGCAACTTCTAGTACCCTATACCAATTCTACCATCATGTCTCTCATACATAGGGCCCATATATATCCAACCTCTCAAACCTAGTTAAAGAACAGCTCTAATGTATTTGCACAGAGGTTCAGAAAAGGCAGGATATACAATTTCTAATTTTAACTATCTTAACCTTTAGGTAGTAAGGGAAGTATTCCAGGCCAAAACTTTAGCTAGCAAAGGCAAAAAAGTTATTCACACATTCTGTCTCCTATTTGGAAATGATGTTCTTACACCTAGCTAGAATTTTTAAGAAGTATATACTACTTGTTATATCTTTGTTGTCCCTACGTAGAATTTATGAAATGACAAGGATGAATATGCATTACATGAAAAATCAGCTATATACACATATACAGGAGCTACCACTATGGGAATATTTATAAGTAGACTAATAGTGCCAAGATGACATTATTCATGGAAGACATACTACTGAATTTGCTAGACAAAGCCTTGATATTAACTATGAACCCCTATGGGTAAATGTGACAATATTACAATAATGTAGAGACAAAAGAGTATAGTGAAAGATGTACTGAGGGCAAATCCAAATATGAAAGGGAAAACAGGAAGAACAATGAGCAATGTTCAAGGTTTCATCTGTTTCTGCAATGCTTAAGAAAAGCATATGCTTAACACTAATGATAACTGATTTTAATGTTTGTTTAATTTCTATGTATTCTTTAATTTTTAATCAATAATACTGTACTTATTAATTTTCTTTTAATGCAGAACATTATCCATCTTGCTGACATTTTTATCACTTAACTTCCCTCTTATACCTGCTAAGAGAGGAAGTTTCTCTGCTCTTTGCTAGTAAACATCTCTTGGTTTTCAACTGTCACCCCTATTTTGCCACTGGATTTGACCAACTATCATGTGTATTTATATCAACCCTTGTGGCAAAAGCAGATGTACTGTACTATAATTTTTATTTGGGAAACCCTTCATATTGTAAGTAATGACACTGTCAATAAGCCCATATTAAAATTAAACATTACACCTTAGAATTAGAGATAATGATTTCAGTATCAATAACATATAAATAAATTAATCAAACCTTCCAAAAATTCAGACTTTATGAATGAGTATTTGACACCCAATTTCTATCAAACTAAAGTGCATTTTACTGAAGGAACACCCACTATATCTAAATTACTCAGGAATAATAAGGGCCAAATAGACCTAAGTGTACAGAGAATACCCATCGCTGACCACAAATTGGACCAGAACTTAGAATACATTAGTGTTACCACCCATTCCTTAAAAAACTAGAATCAGTGAACATGATTATACAATAAGAAAAAGGATAACCTCAACAGCTTTGGCAGCATATGGTTTTGAGAGTGCTTTGGAGGTAAACTGAAGTGAAGCTGGGATCATAATACACATAAGAAACAGACACAGCCTCAGACAGATGGAGGAACTTGAAATATACAAATAAAGATATAGGGGAATGGCTTTAAATTTCGAAAACTACTGATGGCTACAAATTTCTCAAATCATGGATATCATGATATTGAGAAAGTGAAGATTGTCTTCAATTATCTACATCTGATTTATGCTCAGTTATGCATTATAGATATAGAACATGGAAGGTAATCCACCAACTTTTCGATATGTGCTGATGACAATGAAATTTGACCTAATTTATAATAAGCAACTTTGATTAGAATAACAGCTAACATGGAGAAACTCAAGATACTGGAATCTCTTAAAATTTTTAAAGCCATCACACAAAGGTTGTGTATCAACTTTGAGGAGGAAAAACAATTTCCCAAGCATGGCAGGCCCTATTTGATAAGTTGTTATATAACAATATTATAACATCTATGTGAGGGGATATCCTATTGGTCAATCTTTGGGTTTAAATCAAATTTATCTGAAGTTCTGCACATTCTATTTTTGAACACTGAAGCCTATGGCATTCCATTTCTGAAAATTATAACATTAATGAGGTCTTTGAAGTAGACCAAAATCATTTATTTTCTGGATTTTTGTCTATCTGCTGGAAGAATCCCAAAGTTGAATTGTTTTTAATTTGGGTTAACTAATTTATGCATAATTGGTATTATAGTATTAATCCATGTAGATGAATTTTTCTTCAAATATGTTTGTATAATATTTGTTCATAATTTACATCAATTATCACTATGTTCCAGGATTCAAATGTTAATAGGAATTTTATCTTCTACTTGTTCTGTTATGTTTAAAATGTGTTCAATTCATAGAACAGCCTGATGAATGTCATTAAAAATAGCTTATAAATAATATATA
>NW_019387687.1:12447-17491 GCF_000671375.1 Centruroides sculpturatus | reverse complement strand
TATTTGCATTTTTCCTGCGGCTGAAAAACCAGTCAAGGTTTGTTCCCTCTTTTCTCCATGTGACATTGAAACAATTAGTCAGGCAGGCTACACGTGTTAAATTTTTATCATTCTTTGTCAATAAAGCCAAAACCGATTTATAAAATTACAATATATCTTAAGCAAAAGTTTCATCGATTATTACTTTAACTGCCAACAACCCATAAATAATTCTATTCATCACAAAATGAATTGAAGCCGATTAAAGTTTATAAAATGACAACGGATTTAATTTTTCATTATGTAAAATGTTATCATCGTTTCCTTACAAATAAATAATCGCAATTTTATAAAGAGTTAGATAAGAGAAAGTAATCATAATATTTATGGAAATATATATATATATATATACTGTATATTAGCATCGAAATTCTAACCGATAACATCTCTTTTAAATCGAAGATAGTGAAATAATGACACGACATATTTAATTAAATATAATGGAGATAATTTTATGAATGGTGACAGAAAGTAAAGAAGGAAATAAAGTTTACAATAAATTGTGAATAATGCGTATTGAAAGAATAGGATTATATCTTTGGATTTATCTTTGCAATTATTTTAAATTATTAAAAATAAATGGCATTATGAATATTCTACAGGTACTAGAAATAAATTACACGAGATTAGATTTTCTTCCTATTATATTATTATTATTTTTCTTTCTATTATTGTTTTACAATAAGAATTCACGAGAATAATTTGCATTCGCTTGAATAAGATTTAAAAAGATTGCAGAGAAAAAAAATGAACTTACCAAAATCGGCTCGACAGAAATTATCGATGATGTTCTCGTAGGTTTCTGCTTGATTGCATGCGGTACACGGTGTGGTTTCTGAAAAAAAAAAAGCATAAAAGATTTAGAGGAGAAATGTTCAATTTTCTTGCGGGCATCAACCATTAGCTAAGCTTTATGACCCATCGAATCTTGTATAATGGTTGCTTAACAGAATTAGTGTTAATAATAGCTGATGACAAGACAACATGTTACTTGACAGAATATTTTTAAATTTTCTTTAATAAATTTTTCACATATTTAGAATTTTTATTTATTTATTCCATTTTAATACACGCAAATTTTAATTATGTTTTTGCTTTATACACGTATAAAACAACTAAAACATGTTTCCTTCATCTAAGCGTAAGATTTTAACAAGTTTTCCGTGGATAATTTACATTTAGAAATATCGCAAAGTTGTTATTTTATTAATATTGTGGAAAAATATGAAATATATGATGTAGAAAACATTTATTTAAATGAACGAGCAAATTACATTGCCAATTTGAACAACAACTCTGCTGTGAGACTGCTTCAATACAAATCACAAAAAAATAATTGGTTATAAAACTCTGGACATAGAGCCTACAGGTAATAAAATTTACACAGCAGTAAGAGTTATTTACAGAAATATATACATTATATATTGATTTAAGTAGCAAATTAACGTCAGAACTAGAGATCCACTTAGGATAAATAGTGAAAATGTTGACTTTAATTCGTTAATATCGCACGAAATACACCGGCATTTTATTTATGATTTCAAAACCTAAATAGCCTTATTTATTTTCAAAGGAGAAACATCCATTAGAATTTCTTATTACACTTTTTAATAAGCGCTTTAACGAAAACACCCACGTAGTTATAATTTCATTTGAAAACTTTTCTGAGAAGCCTGGAGTTATCTAATGGATAAGTCAACACAATGCTATATTTTATGGATTAAATTCGAAAACAGTTCGAGAATAAAAACGATTTTTTCGAAATTTCATCATGGATGATAACATTATTTCATGAAAGAATAAACAGTGTGCATACATACATGTTTTGTCGTAAGGATATTTTTGTAATGGAAATTTTGTTCGAAAAAAGTAAGCGCTACAGGATAAACAAAGGAGACATTTTCCTTTCGATTCATACTTCTATTGACCCAATACGAAATGGAATTATCTATACTTTCACAAGTTATTATGGAGGAAAGAATAGTATAAATTAATCACCATAAAAAAGATATTCGTCTCAACGAAAATAATAAGACTATTGCTTAGAATTATTTTACGGAAAATGCAACTCTAAACACAGAATTTAATTAAAATATTATATTAAATATTAAATAAAATAATTAATAAAATTTTAAACATGAAGTGAAGAAAATCCTCAAAATAAAAGTTGAAACGAGCGCATAACTGTTGTGTTCCTGAAGTGTGTGAAAAGGGCGAATTATTAATAAAATATAAGAAAAAAGGGTGTCTATAACTTTTTTATATTTTAGTGTGTTTAATTATTTATTAATCTTGAAGTAAAGTTAAAGAAGCAAAGAAACACTTAACCGTGATAGTATTATTTAAGTGATATTTGTTGTATAGTTAATTTAAAAAACTAAGAGGATAATAAAAGAATTTCTTTACAATCATTTTTTAATTCTTTGTGTTCATAAAAGATTCACAACTTATTTAATCAATATATTTTTTAAAAATCTAATTGATGGAGTGACGGTATTATTTTCAATATTAGAAAATATGATGATTCTTTAACTACATACTTCAAAATTATATATACATTTTAAAGGTCTGTCCATGATATTAATTATCATGGACTGGTAGAAATGGAAAATCATATCACCAGAAACAATTTAATAAATCCATTACAATTTAATTTTAATTACAGTTTCTGTATTTCCTATTCTCGAAACAATCAGACAAATCGAAACCAAACATTAAAATCACCAGTTTAATTAAAATGATGTATTTTTCCCTAACAAAAAAAAATGGATTTTTATGTATTATTATTAATCTCGAATCTTTTTTAAATAGTATTTTTTCGTTATCTGTACGTTAACGTCACAATAATCCAACTCTGTGCGCGTTATACAAGATATTAGGTATGGATTTGCATAATGAATATAATGAATTTGATCTTATTCAAATAGGATCGATACGACGACAATAAAATCAAGTAAAATCAAAATTATTGCTACCTATCAGAATAAACGTTATATTAAATTAAACATATTTTATCAATGAACAACATAAATTTATAAATTTTTAAATTTACATTAAACTTTCGTGCAATTTCGATTTGTATTTAACATAAGAAAAATTTCAAAATCAGCTCAATAAATTTTAAAATAATTCTAAAAAGACAGGCAGACAGACAGACTAACAAAAATTTTCGAAGAAAATTCGCTTAGTACTTGAAATACACATAGGAATAAGTATAAAGTAACGATTCGTTTCGTAGAAAAGATCACATCTATAAAACTAGTACTGAGATAAAAACTACACAAACTATAATTAGTATTAATGATATAAACTAACCACGTTGCATGCATCTGGTATATAACAAAAATAGTAAATTTCCTCACGTAAAGAAATTTGTTCATTCGACAACCGAAGTCTAGACAAAGAAGCTAATTCCTAAAGCAAATAGCTAATTAAAAAAAAAATAATAATAATAATAAAACTGTAAAAAGAAATTTACTTTTAGAACAAACAACAATTAGAGAAGAAAATTTCTGAAAAGTTTAACTTTATTTTAGGCCAGTTATTTCTTAAACCATCAGAAAGAAAACCTCTTTTTGATTTTATAAAATCATGTCTGGTTTATAGCATATTAAAAATTTTATTATTTTTTAAATGAAGAACGAGAATTAAGATAAAAGAAATGATCCTTAATCGATCATATAATTAAATATTTCCCTAAAGAAAATTTGAAATCAATGCTAGAATTGATATTACAATATCATAGTGATTAAAAAGAAATTGGGGATAATACTGGTATTTTAGTAGACAATCGAGACAAGTTAATAGTCTTATTTTCATAATTGCCGAGTTTATAAAAGGCCTACCTATCATTATCATTGAATTTAAATTTCACTCTGTTTTTTTTTTACAATAAAATATTGTTTTCCCCTTCTTTTAAACGAAGATATCTACGAGCTTAATGATTTTATGAGTAATCAAGTAGTAGAAAATAGTAACTAAATCGACATAGTTTAAAACTTTAATACATCTAATTTCTATATTATTAAGTTTTAATAATTTTGAGCCATATTTTATATGAATATTTAACTTTATAAATATAAATTAAAGTAATTTCTTATAAAATGTCAGCTGGTTTCAACGCTTTTACACAATTATTAATTTTTTTATTGATAAACTGTTCACAATCCGATATCCCTCTTTAATTTATTGTACCGTAGTTTATTATTATTATTATTAATGCAAAAATTTTTTATTTGAAATATTAAAATAATATTTTTATCGAATTTTATTTGAAAAGTACAAACATTTTTAAACAGATGTTTAAAGACGATTTGTATCGAATAGCAATTTCAACATCACTACTGTTACAGTCCAGCTGAAATTCTAACTTAGTGAGAACAGTTCGAAAGAATGTATTGTATTCACCAGTTCGACGATATCTGTTGACCTTTCATGCTATTTAAATAAACAGAAACTCAGAATTGTCAAAATCAGACCGTATCATATACACCATATGGCATATTAAAAACCACGAACCGAATTCTAGAAACAGTAATTTCATACAAAGTAATTTCAAACCGCTCATTTCTTTTTTCATCTTGACAGTTATTTTCGAGTAGTCAGATAATATAGAGCCGAGTAATCTTTTTTTTTGGAACAGATCACGGTTTCTAATATCGATATTTACTACAGTATTGGCATACCAGCGACAAACTTACCCACAATAAACCTGAAAATTTCTGGCGAAAGATGCAATGCAACAGATACTTTAATCGATTTTCTATATATATAGAACTAAACTAATATTTTAGTTATATATATATAACTAAAATATAATATATATAGGGAAGATCGGGGCAAAATCGGCATGTTAAGCTTTACTTAAATTTTGTGTAATAAATACTGCTGTAAACTGAAAAAAAAGCTTTGCATATTGTCTATTGGAATGTTACCTTACTATAGAACTGGTTAAAATCAGTTTGGAAATAAAAATAATTAAAATAATTACAACTTTACAAGAAGA
>NW_019387687.1:0-8153 GCF_000671375.1 Centruroides sculpturatus | reverse complement strand
TGTATCGTAAGAATTTTATTAGAAATTATGTTAAATAATTAAATAAAAATGAAAAAGACATTAAGTAAACTTAAATTTAAATAAAAGCAAACAAAATGTTTTTAAAAATTAATCGTCGCTATTTATTGTTGGAAACTTTTTAATAGAATAATCTTAAACTTTATATATTAAAATTATTTATGAAATGATGTAAAAATTATAATAACCTGTCGAATATTTGATAATAAATTTTAAGTTTAAAGATTTTATTAAACAATAAATAAAATGTTTAAATATTTTACTTTATAAATACCATAAAACCAACTACACAAAAAAACCATTAAGTTCCATAAACCAAAATGTTTTCGATTAAATTTTATAATAAACATAGTAATTAAAAGTCATTTATTTATTTTTAATATTAGAAAATTTATTTTAAAAAATAAATAAAATTTCATTATATTCTTGATCAATAAAAACGTTATTCAGACAGTTTAAATTTCAACTGACTGCATATCAAATATTAATAGATGATGGAAGGAACTGTAAACTGATACAAAATTAAAAAACCCAAGACCGCAATTGCATATTTATTTATAACTAAAAGCCCATTCACCAACAAAAATCAATTTTAAACGTGTCTACTGTTTCATTTTGCAATGTTGTTAATGCTAAGAATTGTTGCCTTTTTTTTTCTTAATCTTTTATTTAGAAATTCTGTTTTTATCGCCGTTTTTAATTATGTTACACGATAGTTATTATATATCTAATTGCATTATCACTGACGTTGAATGATAAATGCAGCATTTTTATGCCATTCACTTACTCCTATGGCATTGCAACTGTTATTCTACTACTCATAACCGCTTCACTAAATAATGATTCATCTTCTGGTGAAGGGAAGTGGTTAAGGTCTGGCTAACTAGTTAACAGATAAGGAATAAAACAAAAATCCAAACAACTACAAGCTTAATAGATCTATCTATAATAATAATAATAAAATTACCTGCTCTCATTCGCCTTCTAACTCGAATTGTATCACCAAATTCTTGATTTTAACAATAGAAAATCGAAACTTTTGATATTTTCAAATTAGTTTTCTACAAGAATTTTTTAAATTTTCGAAAAATTTTGTGAATTATTTGAAAAAAAGGAAAAATTTTCAAAGCCAAACCTACTATAGTTTAACATTTAAATGGTACAACTCATCGTTATTGTAATTGGAAGAAAAATCATTACAATGACAAAATAAATGAAAAGCAAATTAAATATGAAAAAATGTAAATTTATCGTATTTATTATAATTTTATATCATTTCTATAAGTATTTTAAAATGAAGATAAAAATACTCTTATCCAGATCGTCCATTATAAAAAAAATTGCTTTTAATTTATTTAAAAATTCACGTCAAACAAATTCTTTTAAAAAACTTTATAAAAGCAAACTAATTTTTATTAGCAACTTATAAAATAATGAAAAATCCATATACATCGATAGGCTTTTATTAGTAAAGCTCCCATTGAAATGACTCAGAAATTTTCAAAATGAAAATTACATTCTTATCTCCTAAGAACACAAGAGCATCATTACACGAAGATTTAATTGGGCATCCACATACGAAACCACTTGAATCATTAAAAAAAAATTATGAAATATCCTTTTGTCAGCTTTAATGTTCTTTTCAGATTATTTCTTAAATTACATTAAATGTATTAGAATTTTGCTCGGCAATGTAACTAAGCAGAGTATCGATTTTAAAATTAATTATGATGCTACGAGAGGAACCAAATTTATACAGATAAACTAAGTACATGAAGAGGGTTAAATCCCACTCGGTAGTTTGGTAGACGATATAGAAGCAAGAAAATGATTTGCAGTGGAGAAAGAAACTTAGAAAAAAAAAATGGAGAGGAGGATTACAAGTTCGTAACGGGGTATTTGGTATTCTATCTCAGACATGACAGTCAATCCAATAAAATGGGACAGAAACCAAATCTTCAACAGTCTGGGAGATTGGGAGGGATCTGACAAACGAAGACGGCACTAACGGGATTGAAAGTCTACTTCGTCTTTCTTGTCCGATAATCCCTTAAAGGATTATTCGATCTGCAACCTTTAATGCTTTGCTTCTCCTACAACAATGTTCAATGCAAAAGATTACAGACAAATATTGTTTTTGTGTCGTCGTAATTGCTTACTAAGCTGTTACTCGAAGCTATCTTCGTAGCGTTATATGAAAGAAATTTGAAACTGTTGATTTCTTATAGTACTCATCTTTCAAATATTATCGTCACATATACGTATGTATAGATGTCTTAATATAATAAAAATAAGAATATTTACATTATTCGTTCTTATTTAACATGAAAAATATATTATTAAACTCGAATAATCGTTCATATAAAACTGTCAAGTATTATATTAAATGTCTTAAAAACAATTTTTAGCAGTTACTCCTATGTTTGTTGGAATAATAATAATAGGCAAAACAAACAATTCAAACAGGAATTTATTTATGTAAAAAATAAACAATAGACTCATCGATTATTTGATGAAATATTATTCCAAAAACAGGAATTTGTAAAATTCTAAACAAAAAGAAAAATTGCATAATGAGTATCCCTTCCATACGTGGCTTGTAGAATAACTTACAAAAATCACCATAAAAATTCGAAATTTCTTTAGAAATTGTTAAAAATTTTACACACATTATTCAATTTTAATATAAAATATTAAATAATTACGAACAGAACTACTTGAAACAAAATATTATAAAATATAGAAATCGAAATTTTGAAAAACTGTTAAAAAGGATGCCGAATTTTAACGTTGAAAGCTGATATATTGGATAAGCAGGATTGTAAAATTCGGCAAGAAACTTTTGATTACTTGAATAATTTGATTCTCTTCTTTTACTTTTTAATCCATTGCAGACATGACTGACTAAATTTTTCGCTAAGGTCTTGTAATATATTTTCTACATTTCATTAAATCTAACTTGCATATCCTTTCCATGACATTAAGTACGCTGATGTTCTTGATAATATTCATGCGTTAATATGATCGTATTTGAATTTTAATCATGGAACGAATTTACATATTTGTAAACTTTACGATAAATTAATTTAGAAGATTCATATAAATGATGTTTTCTAACCTTTACATTATATAAATTCAACTAATTTCGTTTGTATCATAAGAATTTTATTAGAATATTTTAAAAGTTTCTTAATTGATTTTTTAAAATTTAATCTATCGATTTTAAATTAAAAGACAAGATCAAATTATCGGAAAATTAGCCTTTTTTTTAATATAATATTTACGAGAGAAATTAAAAATACATATTAACTAATTCAAATTAGAACCTTACAAGGTTAACAAAGAGTAGAATTTAAAACTTGATAATAACATTTTTTCATCGCTGTAATTAATGGAAAAAATTATCTCCATTTATATCAAATTAACTTTAATAATAAGCAAAATATTTTAAATACCATGTGCAGCAACTTATCTAGAAATTAACCTAACAAATAAATGGTTCTTATGTATTTTAATAATACAAACGGTTNAGATTAGATAAAAGACAGGTAAGATATAATCAGTAAAGACAGGAAAAGAAAAAGATGCAGATGGAAGGAAAGGATAAGAGAGATGCCAGGCATATGGAATAAAACGATAATCGATCATTTTTATTCTATAACAAAATTCAGTTGTTCATACAACGACTAATCTTATTACTAATAAAGAAATCAAAGCTTTATAAAGTGGATACGGTTCAATTAAATTGATAATATTTTTTGCACGAGTGATGAAATCTAGCATGGAACCTTCCTAATCCCCATCGATCGTCATCTTATCTTCTGAATGACTCAGCCTGAGAAATCCCGACAAATCCTCTACATAATGGGAATTTCAAAAGAAAGCTTTTGGCAAGCTGATTTATTTTCTGCAAAAGATAACTACTATAATTCTTATCAGTTGACAATTGTTAGGTAATTCCTATTTAGCCAAAAAAAAGCTGCAAACAAACACAATAGAAATACACAGACTTACAATAATCAATGGTACACTTAAGTTAAATTAAAACAATGTATCAGAGATAATTAAAAGCGAATTAATTAAGATTTTATCTATTACAAAAAAGGAAAAAAATTAGAATGATAAAACACTTTCAAACAATAACAAAATTCTTTTATTCTGTCTTACCTGAAGTGTAAAAAATTATACTATGCAGAAGTTACCACAATATTGTAAAATTAACAACAATTTTTATTGCCATTCATGTTTTATTAATAATTCAACTTTTCATATAAGAAATATTAAACTATTTCAATTGTAATATGAAGAATGAAGCCATCTTTTCACTGTGATTTTAAATTCAAAGCAATTTTTACTTGCTTCTCGTTTGACCTTATGAAAAATACATAGCAAAATATAAATTATATATTTGCCAGACATTTTTAATACCGAGAGTAATACAATGTTTTATTTCTGAATATTTAAACGATGAAACAGCATCAATTAAAATACAATGAGAATCTAATTTCGTTTCCATGAAACTATTATCATATTACGAACCTATAATTGAACTAACCGTTTTATTACAATAGAAGTTCTCGTGTTATTAGCATATTTTAAAAGTTCTTTCGAAAGAACGAGGAAAAAAAACTTTAAAATGAGCTTCTAAAACTTCTTCTTTTTTTTCTTACAGCTTTTGCTGTTTTATTCAATACTAAAACTTAAAATTTGTACGCTGTATTAAATTCCTTATAAGCACCGAATTCATCAAACGTAATATGATATATTTTATAATTAGGTTTAATATAATATACTATAATGTTTTTGTTTTGTAAAACGATACGCAGAGATTAAAATTTTTATAAATATAATATTTTGTATAACATTATTATTTTTGTGGAAGAGGAATTCATTACAGTTTATGCACTGTTTGTATAGGAATTATATGATTTATGTTAAATAATTAAATAAAAATGAAAAAGACATTAAGTAAACTTAAATTTAAAGAAAAGCAAACAAAATATTTTTAAAAATTAATCGTCGCTATTTATTGTTGGAAACTTTTTAATAGAATAATCTTAAACTTTATATATTAAAATTATTTATGAAATGATGTAAAAATTATAATAACCTGTCGAATATTTGATAATAAATTTTAAGTTTAAAGATTTTATTAAACAATAAATAAAATGTTTAAATATTTTACTTTATAAATACCATAAAACCAACTACACAAAAAAACCATTAAGTTCCATAAACCAAAATGTTTTCGATTAAATTTTATAATAAACATAGTAATTAAAAGTCATTTATTTATTTTTAATATTAGAAAATTTATTTTAAAAAATAAATAAAATTTCATTATATTCTTGATCAATAAAAACGTTATTCAGACAGTTTAAATTTCAACTGACTGCATATCAAATATTAATAGATGATGGAAGGAACTGTAAACTGATACAAAATTAAAAAACCCAAGACCGCAATTGCATATTTATTTATAACTAAAAGCCCATTCACCAACAAAAATCAATTTTAAACGTGTCTACTGTTTCATTTTGCAATGTTGTTAATGCTAAGAATTGTTGCCTTTTTTTTTCTTAATCTTTTATTTAGAAATTCTGTTTTTATCGCCGTTTTTAATTATGTTACACGATAGTTATTATATATCTAATTGCATTATCACTGACGTTGAATGATAAATGCAGCATTTTTATGCCATTCACTTACTCCTATGGCATTGCAACTGTTATTCTACTACTCATAACCGCTTCACTAAATAATGATTCATCTTCTGGTGAAGGGAAGTGGTTAAGGTCTGGCTAACTAGTTAACAGATAAGGAATAAAACAAAAATCCAAACAACTACAAGCTTAATAGATCTATCTATAATAATAATAATAAAATTACCTGCTCTCATTCGCCTTCTAACTCGAATTGTATCACCAAATTCTTGATTTTAACAATAGAAAATCGAAACTTTTGATATTTTCAAATTAGTTTTCTACAAGAATTTTTTAAATTTTCGAAAAATTTTGTGAATTATTTGAAAAAAAGGAAAAATTTTCAAAGCCAAACCTACTATAGTTTAACATTTAAATGGTACAACTCATCGTTATTGTAATTGGAAGAAAAATCATTACAATGACAAAATAAATGAAAAGCAAATTAAATATGAAAAAATGTAAATTTATCGTATTTATTATAATTTTATATCATTTCTATAAGTATTTTAAAATGAAGATAAAAATACTCTTATCCAGATCGTCCATTATAAAAAAAATTGCTTTTAATTTATTTAAAAATTCACGTCAAACAAATTCTTTTAAAAAACTTTATAAAAGCAAACTAATTTTTATTAGCAACTTATAAAATAATGAAAAATCCATATACATCGATAGGCTTTTATTAGTAAAGCTCCCATTGAAATGACTCAGAAATTTTCAAAATGAAAATTACATTCTTATCTCCTAAGAACACAAGAGCATCATTACACGAAGATTTAATTGGGCATCCACATACGAAACCACTTGAATCATTAAAAAAAAATTATGAAATATCCTTTTGTCAGCTTTAATGTTCTTTTCAGATTATTTCTTAAATTACATTAAATGTATTAGAATTTTGCTCGGCAATGTAACTAAGCAGAGTATCGATTTTAAAATTAATTATGATGCTACGAGAGGAACCAAATTTATACAGATAAACTAAGTACATGAAGAGGGTTAAATCCCACTCGGTAGTTTGGTAGACGATATAGAAGCAAGAAAATGATTTGCAGTGGAGAAAGAAACTTAGAAAAAAAAAATGGAGAGGAGGATTACAAGTTCGTAACGGGGTATTTGGTATTCTATCTCAGACATGACAGTCAATCCAATAAAATGGGACAGAAACCAAATCTTCAACAGTCTGGGAGATTGGGAGGGATCTGACAAACGAAGACGGCACTAACGGGATTGAAAGTCTACTTCGTCTTTCTTGTCCGATAATCCCTTAAAGGATTATTCGATCTGCAACCTTTAATGCTTTGCTTCTCCTACAACAATGTTCAATGCAAAAGATTACAGACAAATATTGTTTTTGTGTCGTCGTAATTGCTTACTAAGCTGTTACTCGAAGCTATCTTCGTAGCGTTATATGAAAGAAATTTGAAACTGTTGATTTCTTATAGTACTCATCTTTCAAATATTATCGTCACATATACGTATGTATAGATGTCTTAATATAATAAAAATAAGAATATTTACATTATTCGTTCTTATTTAACATGAAAAATATATTATTAAACTCGAATAATCGTTCATATAAAACTGTCAAGTATTATATTAAATGTCTTAAAAACAATTTTTAGCAGTTACTCCTATGTTTGTTGGAATAATAATAATAGGCAAAACAAACAATTCAAACAGGAATTTATTTATGTAAAAAATAAACAATAGACTCATCGATTATTTGATGAAATATTATTCCAAAAACAGGAATTTGTAAAATTCTAAACAAAAAGAAAAATTGCATAATGAGTATCCCTTCCATACGTGGCTTGTAGAATAACTTACAAAAATCACCATAAAAATTCGAAATTTCTTTAGAAATTGTTAAAAATTTTACACACATTATTCAATTTTAATATAAAATATTAAATAATTACGAACAGAACTACTTGAAACAAAATATTATAAAATATAGAAATCGAAATTTTGAAAAACTGTTAAAAAGGATGCCGAATTTTAACGTTGAAAGCTGATATATTGGATAAGCAGGATTGTAAAATTCGGCAAGAAACTTTTGATTACTTGAATAATTTGATTCTCTTCTTTTACTTTTTAATCCATTGCAGACATGACTGACTAAATTTTTAGCTAAGGTCTTGTAATATATTTTCTACATTTCATTAAATCTAACTTGCATATCCTTTCCATGACATTAAGTACGCTGATGTTCTTGATAATATTCATGCGTTAATATGATCGTATTTGAATTTTAATCATGGAACGAATTTACATATTTGTAAACTTTACGATAAATTAATTTAGAAGATTCATATAAATGATGTTTTCTAACCTTTACATTATATAAATTCAACTAATTTCGTTTGTATCATAAGAATTTTATTAGAATATTTTAAAAGTTTCTTAATTGATTTTTTAAAATTTAAT